>NW_021680505.1:568910-571532 GCF_001412515.2 Diachasma alloeum
TTTTTTTCCCCCCCCCCCCCCACCATCTGGGGCGTCTTGGTACTCACTTTTCGCTACAGAGTTTAGAACAATTCTACAATTAAATAGGGGGGTATCCAGCAATATCGGGACAGAATGGCGCGGAGGGCCGCATGTTTTAAAGGAGGTATCAATTTCTCAGTTGTCGTTTCGTTCCGTTCGGGACCTATTAGAAACTTTCTTCATTTTTTTAAACACGGCATCAGGGAGGTAAAAACACCGAATGGGATTTGTGCCTTTTTTAATAGAGTTAGCCCTCTAGCGGCCCTTTCGACGATTTTTAAGAAATTGGCTCACTGCAGACTAGCCCTTAACGACCCGGTGAATTCGCTACCTGTCGAGTAAAATATCGCCGCTGCCCAATTCCAGCATATGACACCTGCTTTTTTTCTTCTATTTGGTTTCAGCTAACAACAACTGTCACAAACATGAATTTATTTTTATATTTTTATTTTTTAAATTCATATTCCATCTGTGAATTTTGACATTGTGGGTGTTTTTGGGCCAGACATATGAATCTTACCGATGTTGTTTTGAATTCAATTGGATACCTTAATGTAATGANCTCATTTCCCAACCTTTTTTAAGAGTTTTCTTTTTTTTGAGAATTTTGTTAAAATTTTTTTTTTTTTTTTTTAATTTTTCGGAAAGGGGATATTTTTTTCCATTTTTCCCTTGCAATACAGTCTGGGTGAAGTGAGACGGTTCATTTTCATTCCCCCGGACTGAGGAGCAATTATTCCTTCCCGCTGTTGAGTGAGTCCTAACGACAGTTGGGCTGAGTGAAACAGCGCTTCACCTGTCTTTCTCTCTCTACTACCTCTCCCGGCGCCCACGTCACGCCACGCTGTGACGTAGCCGCCTCACCACACTCATCACTATCCNACATCTGGCAGTTGAGAACCCCCCGTCTGGCGCGCTGAGGACACGCGCTCGCACGGGATCCGAACGGAAAGCCCCCAGCAGTAAAAATATTATTGCATCGTTAAAATGCGGAGCGAGGGGAAGAACAAACTCAGATACTTCCCTAACTAGAACTAGAGTCACTTCCGACAGACCCACACAAGTCAACCAGAGACCAGCCACAACATCCACCCCGCCACCCTCTAGTATTCAAAGTGACAAAGCGACGGCCTCGAGTTCTCGTATCGCCGGCAATATNCGAAGACTTCGGAAGGCGCAGAACAGCGCCCCCGGGCCTGATGGTCTCAAGTACGCAGACCTCAGGAGAGCTGATCTAGGTGCCAATGTCCTCACTGCAGTTTTTAACGTTTGTCTTCAGCTATCGGCATTCCCGTCTAGATGGAAGAACTCCAATACCGTGTTAATTCACAAAAAAGATGACCCAAATGACCTTTCAAATTGGAGACCGCTAGCCATGGGCGACACTACAGCGAAACTTTTCGCTGCGGTGCTTGCCGATCGTCTAACAGCATTCGCGGTTAGGGGTAAACGCCTAGGAGCAGAGCAAAAGGGCTTCCTCCACTATGAGGGCTGCGCGGAGCATAATTATGTGCTCCAGGAAGTCATCGACAACTCCAAGCGGACGGGGAATGAACTGATTGTGGCCTGGCTTGACCTGACAAACGCCTTTGGATCCATTCCTCATGCCTCCATCTACAGAGCTTTGGATGGCGCTGGGATACCAGCGTCAATCAGTGACATAATAAAATCAATGTACACTGACTGCACAACCCAAGTACGCACGAGTGAAGGGTTCACTGATCCTATCCGACTTGCTGCTGGCGTCAAACAAGGTTGTCCGGCTAGCCCCATCACATTCAACCTGACCCTGGAATCACTCATTAGAGTGCTTTCCAGTACTGGAGCAGGGTATGTGATGGGGGAGAAACGCTGGTGTAATCTAGCGTATGCTGATGACCTTGTACTGATGGCTAGCAGTCGGGAAGAAATGGAAAACTTGCTGGCCACAGCGGAGAATGAGGCGACAAAGATTGGATTGAAATTTAATCCAACGAAATGCGCAACACTCCACCTTACTGGAAAAGCCAGTAAACAGCGCGCCCTTCCGACTGAATTCCAAATGCAGGGAACCCCTATCAAGGCGCTGGGTGCAGGAGACGCTTACCAACATCTTGGCATTCCCACTGGCTTCCAAGTCAAACAGAACCCATCTACGACCATTGAGCAACTCATCACTGATGTGAGGACCGTGGATGACTCTCTGCTGACTCCTTGGCAGAAGTTTGACGCGGTAGCAACTTTCATTTTACCAAGGCTTGATTTCGTGATGAGGGGTGCTCAGGTCCAGAAAACGGGTCTGAATATTGCCGACAAGGTGATCAAAAGAGCAGGAAAACGCTGGCTGAATCTACCCCAGCGTGCCAGTCCGGAGGTGGTCTTCATTCCCTCGTATAGAGGTGGTGGTGGCCTCATCCCGCTGGCTGATCTTGCTGATGTACTCACGGTGGCGCACGCATTCAGGATGTTAACTTGTGCGGACGACTCCGTGGCTGCGCTGGCGAGGAAAACGCTGGAGGATACAGTCCAGCGTAAGCTCAAACGACCACCAACTCCCCAGGAGATCGCGGAGTATTTATCTGGCTCACTAGAGGGCGTGTTTTCGGGACCAAACTCGGACTC
>NW_021680505.1:574611-599343 GCF_001412515.2 Diachasma alloeum
CCCCCCCCCCCCCCACCATCTGGGGCGTCTTGGTACTCACTTTTCGCTACAGAGTTTAGAACAATTCTACAATTAAATAGGGGGGTATCCAGCAATATCGGGACAGAATGGCGCGGAGGGCCGCATGTTTTAAAGGAGGTATCAATTTCTCAGTTGTCGTTTCGTTCCGTTCGGGACCTATTAGAAACTTTCTTCATTTTTTTAAACACGGCATCAGGGAGGTAAAAACACCGAATGGGATTTGTGCCTTTTTTAATAGAGTTAGCCCTCTAGCGGCCCTTTCGACGATTTTTAAGAAATTGGCTCACTGCAGACTAGCCCTTAACGACCCGGTGAATTCGCTACCTGTCGAGTAAAATATCGCCGCTGCCCAATTCCAGCATATGACACCTGCTTTTTTTCTTCTATTTGGTTTCAGCTAACAACAACTGTCACAAACATGAATTTATTTTTATATTTTTATTTTTTAAATTCATATTCCATCTGTGAATTTTGACATTGTGGGTGTTTTTGGGCCAGACATATGAATCTTACCGATGTTGTTTTGAATTCAATTGGATACCTTAATGTAATGAAAATTAACCCTAGACTGGTCACCATGCGAGGGAATTGCCGCAACACGTCGTTTTATTCACCTTGCCGTCGACTGGTTGACCGGAAAAATTTAAGAAAAATTGAATTCGTCAATTGAAGTATCTGGAAAATTCTAGTATTTTTTTTTCAATATTGTATCCTTAATTCTGGGAGAAAAAAATTATTTCCAACAGGTGAACAATTTTTTCCTGTGTTAAATGAAATTGCCTGTTGCGCGACGTTGCTGGGAACTCGCTAAACGTGCCCGGGAAGTGTAGAGTGGATTCGGCAACGCTGGAGCCTAAATAACACGGCGGCACTCTCCCGTGAAGGCGACTAAAGTCACATTTTCCCGTCAGGTGACCAGACTAGGCTTAAGACCTAGGCTAGGCTTAAGACCTCGGAATGGGGAGTCCCGTATATATACGTGAACATCCATATTAATATATGAGTTGATTCAAAAAGTTTTAAATTGGTTAGCCTGTTACCCAGCCACAACTTTGAAATCAATTAATTAGAGGCCGTGGTTATAAACTGAAACTTTCTGTTTTTTCGGCACTAACTAAAATGTTTTACGGCGGTTATCCCTCTGGCGAGTTGTTACAGTATCTTAATCGTCCTCTGTAGAATTTGAAATGTCCGGATCTCTGGACATTCATGGAAGTTTCTAGAACGTTCAAGATAAGTCTAGAACGGTAGAGAATTGTCTGGAAAGTTTGGGAATCGTCTGGAAAACACTCAAATTTTCCGATGCAGGAATGGTCTAGAAATGTTTCGGAATTTCGACTTCGGCACCTGATTCCATCCCGTTTCATTCTGGAAGAGGTTTTCAATGTGACTCCGTTGCTGCCCTCCACATGTCTAACGCGGTGTCGACTCACAGTCCTCGAGCGTGAAACGAACTGAATTAGATGACTCATTCTCTTCTCTCGGTTCGTGGCACGCGTATTCCTCCCCATTGTCAAGCGATATAGAACACGAGTCAAATAGAGTGGGACACCGAATCTTCCATCCATCTCATTTACTTTTCCCAGTAGGCACGCGACGCTGTGACGCAGGCTTCCTCGTCTACCTTCTCCAGTCAATGCGGTATAAAACTCGGGTTCGTTTGTAACTTTTCTATAATGCTATGAAATCAAAATGTGACTTGAAGACGAGATGTGTTTTTGTTTTTATTCTTTGATGGCAACTTTCAATTGAAATGTCTCAATAACTATTGAAAAATTATCGAGACATGTTGCATCATAAAGTTGGGAAATTTCATAATTAATCAAATATCCATTCAACCGTGTAATTTCTTACTAATGGATTCTTATTCTTATGGGATGATTTTTTTTTTATCCCTTTACGATTAATAGGTATGGAATACAAGACCGGCGGCTGGTTGAAATTTGTACCAACGAAATTTTCTTTCAATCATTTTCATTGATCCATTATGGAGCTGAAACTAGCAGAATATTCGTCAGCGGAAAATTCAATTTAGGGGATATTTAAGTATGAGTCAAATAATCGNTCAAGGCGCTGGGTGCAGGAGACGCTTACCAACATCTTGGCATTCCCACTGGCTTCCAAGTCAAACAGAACCCATCTACGACCATTGAGCAACTCATCACTGATGTGAGGACCGTGGATGACTCTCTGCTGACTCCTTGGCAGAAGTTTGACGCGGTAGCAACTTTCATTTNCTAGATTTGCCTAAGACAAATCTTCTGCTGTCGAATCTTTCGCTAGTTTCCGCTTCATCGAGGCATTTATGTAATCCAAAGTTTAATGACAATAAAATACGTAATTATATTGAACGTTATACATCTAATTGCCAACGCATGTCTACATCATTTACCTTGACTATGTACGTCACTCATCTTATGAATTATTCAATAACCGTCTGGTCAATATTCAAGTGCATAAAAATATTTCTCAACCTTGCTCGAAGGTATTATACGTTACGAATTAAGAGTGGACTGTCCATTTGGTGAACACGAATTTGAATTTCAGAAAGTTCCCTTTTGAGGTATTTTGGTCGATTCGGCCCCTCACGTTAGAGATCAATCCTACGATTGTAAGATCTCATCGTAAAACTGGCCGGGATTTGAACGCGGAGCCTCCCGCACATAAGTCGAGTGTCAAATCCACTACGCTAGGGCACCAATGGCTTTCAGATACACCTACCAGTGAGGTAAAATATTTCGAATGTGAATGGATTTTGTTCGCATCGAGAATGTGTTCACATAGTTACTCTAAAATATCGAATGAAAAATTTTACATTCTTCTTATTTGAAATTATATATCGTCGCATTAAAATCAAAGGGGCGTAAGTGCCAAAAAAACCATTTTAAAAGTGAAAGGGGCGTATGTTCCGAATTCCTGTTTTTTCGGTTTTTCATGGAATTTCTGACCAAAAATCGGAAAAAAAAAATCTAGGAAAAAGGCGTAATTGTTATATTTCAACGGGAAAGGGGCGTATCTCCACACTTACGCCTGTTTCATTTCATTCAAAAAATGACACTTACGCCCTTTTTACATTATGTGTTGTGCACTTCGGATGACACATTTCATGTTGAAATAAAACGAAAAGGGCGTAAGTCCCACATACGCCTCTCTCTCATTATATCTTAGGTCTACTCGCGATAATGAGTTTTATATTGTTATATCAACATAAAACGTTTTAACTATTTTCTTCTTCCTTTATGGTCCCATTTTCTTCCGAAGTGTTCAAAGCAGTCACGACTCGAAATTTCATACAGATAATTTCCTGAAATTCGCAGTCATAATTTAAAAAAATGAAATAAATTAATGAATGAAATCGAATAAATTTAGAAGAAAATTTTAGAAAATTTTAGTTTAGTTAGTGATATTTCTCATGAAATTGTTTCATTCAAGCAAAAAATCAAAGGGAAATAATTTGAACATTCATGATGAGAGGGAGGGAGGGAAGGTTAATGTAGAATCAAATATTATTTATTATTAGGGCTGCAGTGCATGTGATTCCGTTTATACTTGATGAATCAATAGGAACGAACAGTTNCGATCGTTGACATTACAGTGCCCTTCGAGAACAGGATTGAGAGTTTCGAGGCTGCGAGGAACTCGAAAATTGTTAAATACGCCCCCATCGCCGCCGCATTGCACGCGCAGGGCTATTCCGTAGACGTGGAGGCGATCATTGTTGGCGCCCTAGGCACCTGGGACCCTGCCAATGAACCGGTGCTGAGACGTCTACGTGTTAACCCACGCTATGCGTCAATGATGCGCCGGCTCATTGTTTCCGAAACGATCCACTGGTCCAGGGACATGTACGTGGAGCATATCTCCGGAGTTAGACAATATACTGTCCCTCATGTGCCGCCACCTCGCTGAGGCTCTTCTCGTCTCTNAAAACTCCATTTCGAAGGAAAAAAAAACATATGCCCCTTTGGTATTAAGAGAAAAAAATCTCAGAGACATGGCAATTACGCTCCTTTGATTTTAATGCGACGATATAATACATGATAAATTAGGTTTTAATTTCTCTAGGTGTCCAGTCAACCCATGACAATTAATTATTAAGGGTCAATCCTCGAAGGAATTTAATGAGCCAAGGCGACCTTCAATATGGAGTTAATTGTTCATGGGATTAATGAATTCGTGAATCAACAAACTACGAATCACAATCCACAAAGCATTGTATTTCCTAAGGGCCTCAAAAAAATCGTAAACAGTAGCACTGCAAAATCCATTCTTTTATCCACCGTTATGAATTTTATTGTGAATTATTGGTAATTCACCATAAAACAATAATAACCTTATAAACAATCATTATTTCCCGATCTAATCCCCAGCTGCATGGATTTATTCGCAATGGTTTCCCGAATTTCTTACTAAAAAAACAATAAAAAATCATGATTTTATGACCCCCATAACTTTTTATTACCCCACAACCTCCACCATAATTTCTCCAATTCTAGTCCTCACGACTCTCAAAATTATATAAACATATCATAATATTTTGCCTCCACGTACTGAATTCGTTATTCCATTCCTTCATATTTCTGGTTATATCAGTCACGCTCCAGAGTCTATGAACCTCAGTCACGTTTCATCCCCAGAAATAAATGTCTGTAAACGTTTAACTCATCCCATCAGGATTTACTTCATCCATAAGTTGACACATTGCGTAAGAATATTGTGGGTTGATTGTGCGTTACGAAGAAGTAAGATGAATGTAAAAAATGGAAAGAAAAGTGCAGATTAGTGCGGCAGTCATGGAATTTGTTCACAGTGAATGTTTTCAAGAAGAAAAGCAGTTTAGTCGTAAATATTGCCTTGGAGTGCCTAATTTTCCGGTAATAAAATGGGTTTAGATATTTTTTTAATGGATATTCTCATCCTGGTGCCGGTTATTCACTTCACACGAAAGTGTTTCAGGAGATTGATATTCATGAATGAGGAAATTGGAGATGGATCATGAATTTCAGAACATTCACGTACTTTAGGTCTTTTTTCGTTTCAATTATTTTCAAAATTTCGACTTAAAATCGGAGCTTATATGAGAGCTATTTAACCGTTGGTTACCTAGAATATTTTGCAGTAATTTTTTTGCTTTTGTTACCCTACGCGACCCAACGAAATTGGTCACCTCCGCGGGAATGTACACTGCTCGACCGCGTTCCGTGATTTTCCGGCTTCTTTGCGTGACGTGCTATTTCATTTAAGGATATCGAAGTATATTTACAGTTTGGTACAGACCACACTATAGATTCAACCATTTTCAAGTGTCAAATTTGTCAATTGAATTGCAGGAGAAAAATTTGAAAAATCATAAATATTCAGGGTCATTGAAGTGACATTTTTCAAAAAATTACTATTTATATTTTAAATATTAGTTGTTCATAAATAAATAGCTAAAATTGTTTAAACCTTCGGAAACCTTATTTTTCATGCATGAAGTCGATTCCTGGTAAACCTATGAATATGAATAAATTTGTTGGATTCCAAACACGCGATTTCTATGTGGAAAATTGATTGTTTATAAATAATTCATAGAAAATGTTCGTAATTTTCAAAAATCGCAATTTTTAAATAATTTCATCAATCTTCCTTTAAAAGTAAAGTTCCTAATTTTTTTCAGATTTCTAAAATGTTTTCTAACGTTTCAATATCGAAATTCAAGTTCAGACCTGCAAAGTTTCGATAATAAAATTATTGCAAAGTGTCCGGAAACTTAGGGTCAAATGGGGTTCAAATGAAACCTCTGATGTTCGCTTACAAAATTAGAAAAGCATTTCACCGGAAAAAAATCGCTAAAGTACTTGGATATGCTTAACATGCGAAAACAAACTGCTGTTGGAAGTAATTTATTTTCTCTTGAAATTTTGGGAATTATGTCGTTGTAAAAGCCCTGGAATGTCTTATACACTTGAACTGAAGAAGACAATTTTTTTCAATTCTTCCGGTTATCCAGGCAATGGCAATCAACGAAAAACGACGCGCTGCGGAGTTTCCCTCATATAGTGACCAATCTAGGATTCAAATGCACAATTGTCTACTTTGAGCCGTTAGGAACAGAATTTGAAAGTCTAAGGTAAACGTCCTAGTACCAGACTCATTGTCAGTCCCAGTTGCTGAATTACCGAGTATCCGATGGCCAAATTCTTTCGGTAATTAATTATTTCTTCACAGAAACGATAATATTCAGTTTTTTAAAGAAGGATGGAGTTATAACGGTCCCAACGGAATAAATTTGATGCGGTTGGTATTCACAAAAAAAATTGAATTCAAAAATCAAAGTTGGCACTCGGTTGAGGCCCCCTTCAGCCCGGTTTCTAATGTCAACTGCTAATAGTGATTTATTCAGTCATGTGAGTATTGAAAAGTTACGTATCTCTTTTTTTTATCGTTATTTTACATCGCTTCGACCTGGTTAGGGTATACTGCGATGATGATCAAGACTTTAAATAGTTAGGTCGCACCATTCTACCCGGTCGGGATTTGGACTCGGAACCATTCGCATGTGAGGCAACGAACTTACCCACTGCGCCAAGCCACCCCCACGTACGAAATGCCAGTGTTGTAGAAACGGGCCAAGCCTGGCACAAGCCTGGGCTTGCCAAGTCTGGGCGCCCAGGCTTGGACCGAGGTTCGGCCATCCCTGGGGACCAGGGCTTGAGTCTCGGGAGAAGGGCGGGTAACCGAGCCTTGGTTGACAGATCTGGCCCTGCCTTGGCCGGACATTGGCATGCCGGACCTCGATAACCAAGCCTCAGCCAGCGGTGGCCCGGAGCTTGGTCATTGAGCTCCAGCCGTTGGTATAACTGTAAGGGTTAAGCCGTAAGGGTGAGGTGATGAGAATGGAATCATAGGGGTGGAATCATAAGGGTAAAATCTGAAGAGTAAAATTGTAAGGGTCAAATCGCAATAATGGAAAGGGGCGAAAAAATTATAAGGCTGACATTCTGAGGGTTGAATGTTAAGGGTGGAAACTTGAGGGTAAAATGTTAAGGGTGTAATCGTAAAAAAATGGTGACATTGTAGGTGTTGAAGTCACATGTTACTCGCTAATTATTACGAAAAGAAGAAGAATCGTCATTCAACAGTAATCCTAATTGTTACAATTATTATTGTAATTAATAATAATAATTATTATTATTCATTATTGAATTAATTTACCGATTAAACTGTAGTTGAATCACTTAATATTTCTATCAACTGAATGATAAAACATTCAAGTCGAAAAAAACCGAGATGGAATTAATATGGAAGATTTGAAGTAGAGGTTTTACGAATTGCGCGGTAGACTAGTGGTTAGGGCGTCGGATTAGTAGTCGTGAGGTCGTGGGTTCGAGCCCACGTTAGGGGGTAATATTTTAAGTTAACAAAATCGGTTTTTCAGCGATGATTGCGTTAGGGTTTGGTAGGTAGGGCACAATCAATACTAAAAATCATCCTAAAAAATGTTAATTATTTTGTTTTTGTTATTATTGATAATTGCCATGAACAGTTTGGCAGCCAGTGCGGCACCAGTCGCATGCCGGTATTGATTTTTTTTCCTCGTTGAACCTATTACGAATGTTGAGGAGTAATATTAAATTACTTGTATTTCAATCACCCATATTGTCATATTCATGTAATTAAGTAATGTTTAATTGAGCCTGGCCAACGACTGGCAATCAACGCTGGGCCGAGATGGGCGCCCAGACCTGGCCCGATGTTATCATTCCAGGTTTCAACCAAGTCCGGCGCGGTCCCGGTTGAGGAACGGGTCCCGAAGTTCGGCAGGCCGGCCACCGGGCTTGGGCCAAGCTCGGCCCATTCGTTTTTTCGTACGTGGGAAGGGGAGGGTTATAATCATATTCGCCAGATAATGCTTTTATCGCCGTATAACATACGATATTTTATGTCGTTGGGCCCGAAAACCGCGATCTAACCGAGCAAAGCGAGGTTAGAATCGCGGTTTATCGGGCCGAATGACATAAATCTTAATTCATGAATTCAAAACTTCTAGGCTCTTCAAATAAGAACATTCTCCTTCTTAATTGATGATGTTGCATATTCTAAATATAATCCTTTCAACTTTATAAATCCTTTGTTATCAGAACGGACATCTCGACTCAATTAATGTTGAATTAATGTCCAATTATATTCCACAATTTTATTCCTTGTAAATCCTCAGTGTGAAATCGTAAAAGTTTTTAATGTAAGGACTTCCCTCACTTGAAATAAGTAGGTTTCTGGTGCTGAACTTTAAGTATTTTTCTTCTGAAATTGAATATGGAGTTTCTTTACAATGCTTTCCAGAACCATGAGTTTCTTAGAATAAGTAAATTGTTTCTGAAAACTAGAAACTTCTTTCAATCAAAGTTTGCAATATTCATTGTACTGTTGAAATCGTGAAAAGTAGAATAGCAAAGAACTAATTTTCCGCTGGTTGACAAACTAAACAACAATGTATCTTTCACAGCCTATAATTACCTCACAACGTTGTGGATACATGTGCGCCCACGTATGCAATGCTAAAGAAATCTTCCAAGTTAGCCCCTTTTGTATTCAAAACTGAACGCCTATATTGTGTTAATCTTCCAAACTATTAACTTCCTCCAATAGAATGAACCTGATTATTTACAGACGGAATACACATGCTTTGAGAAAGGAGTTGCGCAACAGCTGCTCACCCATCCGCAAACAACAGAACCGCAATGTACTCCAGTTTATACTTAGCTTCCATCAACATACCTAACACTGATAGAAGGATTTAGATTTACAGTTAAGGTACTTTCTCAGTCAGTCACAGAAAAAAAATATCGTTGAATCATGTATATTTTGGACTTGAATGGGGGATGGGTGATTCGATTCGAGGAAGACTATTTCGTATCAGCCCGGGTTATACCAAGCGCTCTCAAGTATAGTATAAGGGTCAAAAACTGAGTGTGAGAATATAAGGGTAAAAAAGTGGAGGTTAAAAAAAGCAGGTCGGAATATTAAAGTCAAAAACTGAGGGCCTGAATGTAAAGGTGAAGGAATGAGGGTCAGAATGTTGGGGTTAAAAAAGAGGGTCAGAATATTAGGATTACAAAATTAGGGTCAGAATATAAAAGTAAAAAAGTGGGTGTAAAAAAGTGGGATGCGTGTTTCAATTCGAGGATGATTATTTCGTATCCGCCGGGTTTGTACTAAGCGCTCTCAAGTGTAACATAAGGGTCAGACTAAGTGTGAAAATATAAGGGTCAAAAAGTGGAGGTTCAAAAATGAGGATCGAAATATTAGAAAGAAAGGTGAATGGAAAGGTGAAGAAATGAGGGTTAGAATGTAAAAGTAAAAAAAGTGGGTGTCACGCAATGAGGATCATATAAGGGCCAAAAACGGTGATCAAGTATAATATATGACTTATATTTATATCCTCATTGCCTGACTCCCACTTTTTCTACTTTTATATTTTCACCGTAATGTTTTGACCCTAATATCCCGACTCTCATTTTTTAACATCCACTTTTTGACCCTTATATTCTGACATTTAGTGCCCGACCTTTATATTTACACTTAAGAGGGCTTGCTACATCCCGGTTGGATACAAAAGAATCATCTTCGACTTGAAATACCCATCCGCCAATTGAGTATAAAATATACTTGAATCAAGTATCTGTATACTCGAATCAAGAATAATATACTTGAATCAAGTATATTTTATTCTTGATCTGAGTAGTCGAAAATATATCGCAAGGAGTCCGCACACAATTGACTGCTTAGTTTTGTATAAAAATCTGATTAAAAATATAATTTGTACAGCGTCGTATGAGAGTCACTTTTCAGCTGTTCAGTATCATTCAGCATCGGCAATGTACAAGCAATGCAAATATCCGATTTACACCATCAAAAACATTCCAAGAATATATCTCTGCAATTTCATAATTTATTACTGCACAGGTTTTTAAAAATCATTGAAAATGTATCACAGGATCGCGAATTTTTGTTAAATTAGGGGAAAATGGCGATTTAATATGACTACGGTGAGAGAAGGTTAGAATGTACAGGTTTAGTTCGACTGTAGGTCCTATAGTAAATGGAAGCAAAGCACCTATAGTGTAGTATAGGTTCATATTAAAGGACAATAACACCAACTTCGTCTAACGAAAATGCCTTGTTGCCTGATCTCCGACAATAGATTCAATTTATTAATCAAATCATTTTTAAAAAATTAGAGGTTACAAAGAAATCGTCGGTTAAACAATTATGAGTCATAAATGAAAAGGAATCCTATCAGCAAAATTTCCATTCACTCGTGAATCGTTAAAAATTTCATTTTTTTTTTGAACGATGCCGCGGAGTGTCGGCACCTTTAATGTTTAACCCCACTTGATACTTCAAAATTATACTAGGAATGACCTCAACGAAACTTGGTAGTAGATAAAAAGCATCGTTAACAGCAACTAAATCGTTCCACCATTTCTATCAGTGCATTTTCAGCCCCCATTTCCCATTACTCTATTTTCGAACATTCAATCTACTCGATCGATATTCCCTAATCCATCCCCTTAATTTGATCAGGTGGCTGATACATCTCTCGTTGAAACTCCTTCCGACCAGAATTGCGTAGTGGCCAGTTCTCTCTGAAGAAATTTACTATGTTTATTTAACCATTGGTGTCTTAAAATAGAGGAAAGATCAGTGGTAGAAAAATACGTCAACAACGAGGTGTGATTATTTTTGTGAATCCCACACACTACCGTCAAATGTGTTTTCGTGAACGCGTGAAATGCATTTGATCACTGAAAGATTTATTAGGCTCTCGACTATACGGCGTAGAAAGTGCGAACTATAAAATGCAATGGAGAATAGGAGATAGTGAGTACTGCCTGATACGTTAATGCACAGACAGTAAATAAAAGGTCATTTCAAGCATGAGAGAGGCTCATTGGTCCATTCGTTTCAAGAATGAACATTTCTTTCATGTCGGAATTATCTTCTGCCCCTGTCATTGCATTTGGAGAGAATTTTTGGTAAACTGATACAATACTCTCCTTTATTGTTTTAGACCTAAAAAATTCAAAATTTCTGGTAATTTCGTAATTATTGTTCACGTATTGAATATTATGGAATGATGCAATGTGAAAGAATCCAAAATGGGCCGGAAGATTGGTCTGGGTTAAGACGAATCAATTTCTCTCCATAACACAAAATTGCTAATTTGCGAAAGCAACCGCTCTTCGCTTTTAACCCAGAAGTCATGTCGAGGACGTGGCGGTGTATCGGCTTCCAACGAGAGAAACTTGAACATCACCAAGAACCTTAGGAGAACATGACTAAGTCCTTTAACCATCAAAAATATTAACATTGATTGTGTCTAGCCCACGTACGAAATGCCAGTGTTGGAGAAACGGGCCAAGCCTGGCACAAGCCTGGGCTTGCCAAGTCTGGGCGCCCAGGCTTGGACCGAGGTTCGGCCATCCCTGGGGACCAGGGCTTGAGTCTCGGGAGAAGGGCGGGTAACCGAGCCTTGGTTGACAGATCTGGCCCAGCCTTGGCCGGACATTGGCATGCCGGAGCTCGATAACCAAGCCTCAGCCAGCGGTGGCCCGGAGCTTGGTCATTGGGCTCCAGCCGTTGGTGTAACTGTAAGGGTTAAGTCGTAAGGGTGAGATGATGAGAATGGAATCATAGGGGTGGAATCATAAGGGTAAAATCTGAAGAGTAAAATTGTAAGGGTCAAATCGCAATAATGGAAAGGGGCGAAAAAATCATAAGACTGACATTCTGAGGGTTGAATGGTAAGGGTGGAAACTTGAGGGTAAAATATTAAGGGTGTAATCGTAAAAAAATGGTGACATTGTAGGTGTTGAAGTCACATGTTACTCGCTAATTATTACGAAAAGAAGAAGAATCGTCATTCAACAGTAATCCTAATTGTTATAATTATTATTGTAATTAATAATAATAATTATTATTATTCATTATTGAATT
This sequence comes from Diachasma alloeum, assembly GCF_001412515.2. Lineage (NCBI taxonomy): Eukaryota > Metazoa > Arthropoda > Insecta > Hymenoptera > Braconidae > Diachasma > Diachasma alloeum. Next base: position 586,615 of record NW_021680505.1, read on the forward strand.
AATTTACCGATTAAACTGTAGTTGAATCACTTAATATTTCTATCAACTGAATAATAAAACATTCAAGTCGAAAAAAACCGAGATGGAATTAATATGGAAGATTTGAAGTAGAGGTTTTACGAATTGCGCGGTAGACTAGTGGTTAAGGCGTCGGATTAGTAGTCGTGAGGTCGTGGGTTCGAGCCCACGTTAGGGGGTAATATTTTAAGTTAACAAAATCGGTTTTTCGGCGATGATTGCGTTAGGGTTTGGTAGGTAGGGCACAATCAATACTAAAAATCATCCTAAAAAATGTTAATTATTTTGTTTTTGTTATTATTGATAATTGCCATGAACAGTTTGGCAGCCAGTGCGGCACCAGTCGCATGCCGGTATTGATTTTTTTTCCTCGTTGAACCTATTACGAATGCTGAGGAGTAATATTAAATTACTTGTATTTCAATCACCCATATTATCATATTCATGTAATTAAGTAATGTTTAATTGAGCCTGGCCAACGACTGGCAACCAACGCTGGGCCGAGATGGGCGCCCAGACCTGGCCCGATGTTATCATTCCAGGTTTCAACCAAGTCCGGCGCGGTCCCGGTTGAGGAACGGGTCCCGAAGTTCGGCAGGCCGGCCACCGGGCTTGGGCCAAGCTCGGCCCATTCGTTTTTTCGTACGTGGGCCGGGCTTACTAATCTCTGAAGAAAATTTTACTCATTTCCAGAAAACTAAAAACTTTTGTTCTTCCTGATGTTTCAAGAAACAAATTGGTGTTGAATTGAGGAAAAACTAATGTGGTTCAATTTCTCTGAACTACTCTATAATTACGGAAATAAAAATATGAACACTGGTGACCATAAAACCGAGGTGATATTGTCTCTGCTGTTGGTACGGGATGCAAATTCCCGGATCTGTGAAAGCCCTAATACAGAAATTGTGAAAGACTGGAGGATCACCAGCCATTAGAATTTTTCGTGGGCACTCAAGTAATTTCGTTGCTGCAATCTAATTATTTTCATGTATTATTTCAGGCGGGCAATTATGTCATTGTAATTAGACACCTCAAGTGGTGAAGGACAAGTGGTTATCCAGAAATTTAATCCCATTGTATTTATCTTCAAGGAGAGATTGCATGAACAGAACAAAACTGAAACAAGTGGGAAATTGCTCTTGTATTGCATATAGTGAAATTATTTTTGCTAATAAATTTGCAATATGTGTCAGAATGGTTATTTTGCACATGATTTCCTTCTATCATGTATAATTCATTGTTTATTGCATTTTATTAAATTGAGTAAGATTTCTTTTCAACTAATTTTGTCAGAATTTCAACTTAGTTGAATGTTATCACCATCATTATTCATATTATCCTTTTCTTCTATACAACCGATTGCCTTTTTTACAGTTCTCTCTCCCCTCAGCCCTTCGATAAAATGTTGACAAAAAAATTTGATGTACACATACGTGAATGAATTTGAAACATCACATTTGAAGAAACCATCAGAAAGCTTACTTTCGGGGAAATTCATGACAAATTCGAAATTTTCAACAATCATCATAAAAATAAAATCAACCAATATAGCTATCGTAATCATCTTTTAACTTCGACTTAACGGCATTAAAACAAACATTTTAAACTGTCATTGAATTCATTTGAAACATGATATTCAAAGATATCTGCGGAATTCGAGTTTTCAAAAAATACAAAATTTTTGAACAATTTCAAATAAATCAAAATAACGATTATTGCTATCGCCTTCATCTTCGAACTCGCTCAAAGAGACATCCAAACAAATTTTTTTGGCCATCAATCAATCATTTCAGAACATTTTTTTTAGTTATCGTGGGACAACTGATTTTCAAAAAAATTCAAAAATAAAAACTCTAATTGATGAATTAAATTTCAATTAATGGCGATCGATAGGGCTCAATAATACCTACATTTAAAAAAATCAAAACCATCCATTTATTAACGAACAATTGAAGAAGAACTTTATTTTAGCCGCGGTCTAAAAATTACATTTTCGAACAGAATGAAAAAATTCAAAAGCTCGAAAAATTCATTATTTTTAATTTTTAATTGCTCTTCGAAAAATACATTTTTCCAATTTTTCAATGCAACAAATGTGTAATTCATTCGTGTAACATTTAAATAAAATTAATAAGTCCCTTAATAATACGAGTGAAATTTCTCGTATTTTTTCACGAAAAAAAATGGAATGAATTTTTCATCACAAGTTGATCCTCTCTTGATTCTTTTTCCCCCCATTACAGGGCGTAATGAGATGACGCAACATCAACCTGACTCGATCGCTGTCCGGATTAATTCTCTCAATATGGCCTGAATCCCGTGCGGTCCATTCACAAAAATCTTTCGCTGCATCTCACCGGTGCCCTGTGGACCCGGCGATCACCAGACGTTGATACCAGACACAACTGGAAGGTCATGGATACTGATGAACAGTTACGATTCGGCTGACTTGACCTCCCCCTTCCGGCGGTCTTTTATTAAACTTTCATTCTTTCACTTTCAAACTCCTCTCACAGACTTTTTTTCCGAATATCAACAATGTAGCCGTGATTTCTTTTCTGTTTTCACATTTTAATGAAGAATATAAATGTCTCAGAAGCAACGACTTGCAGACCTCATGAGAGGTGTAACGGATGGAGATGCAATGTGAAAATTATGGCCTTGGGGGATAGGTTAAAGTAGCTCTACCCCTACGGCTGGACCCGTTGAGTGCTTTTGAAAGAAAAAGATTCTGAAAATAATTTTTTTGATGTCTAAATTATTCACATAATTTATAAAGGACATAAGCATAAGAATTATTTCATTATTAATTATTTCCAAGAAACGTATGAATAAATAGATTTTCAATTGACTAGCTTGGAAAAATTAGTGGCAACACTGTAGGATAATGTGACGGGTGAGAGAGGTCCCACCAAGTGACAGCTGACCAAGCCGTCGTTGCCACGTCTACTCCTGTTCACAGTCTCCCGTGATTCTGGTTGGAAATTGTTAATAATAAAAAAAACTAAACGATAAATCGTTATTTAACAGGTGCCAATATTTATTATTATTTTTTTACACAAAATTTAGCGTATTCGGAATTTTTCAATCTACCACGAATTCGTTTTTTAAGAACCGTTTTCTCATAAGATGACAAAATCGAGTTTGGGGGACCCATAACCCCCGTTTGGCCTACGCGCCTCGCGTGCTAGAAGCGCGCATTTAAGTATTTACTAGAGGGCCGACGTGTGAATAAATGCTATAGGATTTCCTATAGGATTTTTCTAATAAGATTTCCCACAGGATTTTCTATAGGATTTCCTATAAGATTGTTTCATACGTGCTTCGCCCCCTGCTCGCTTCGCTAGACAACCCCGGGGGGCTTAGCTCGAAAAGTCCATTTTAGTAATAATAAGAGGGTCAAGGAATATTGGAGAAATAATTACGAGGTTGATTACACTGAGAGAAAAATATAATTCTTCTGACTATATTCCAACACCATCGAATTATAGTCAAAATATCCTCAACAATTTTTCATGGGTTACGGTAACTATGGCCGGAGAAGGAATTACTACAATGGAATGTAGTCATTGCAACTATTTTATAGTTCTCTTCACGATAGATTTGTCGTGGTTACTTTTGAACTTTGGTTAGTTTAACTGCATTTTGATTTGCAAAAATTACGCTTGTGAAGTTACTATAATGTTATGTGCCGCATACAAAAAAAAATCGTATCGTTCACCAAAATGCCTCAACTATTTTCTTATTGTAAATCGAACTTCAGATTTTTCTCTCAGTTTAAATTGCCATAGTGCGACGTTTCGCTAAATTATTTCAGCTTCATCAGGCTCTGAAAAAACAAAGAAACAAAACGTTACACCATGACCATTTAATCAACGTTGTAGTTATTTCTCGAATACCCCTTGACCCTCTTATTATTAATGAACATCATGGACATGAGAACAATTATAGTCCATTTTAGTTAAATAGTACATTTCGACACTACACTGATAGACTGATTCATTCATTTCAAACGAGATTCGTTAACTATTAACGAATGGTAGAGCTGAATATGACCAAATAAATATTCGTTAATCCTTAACGAATGGTTCACTTGAAAGGTGAAAGTCGACTCAAACAAGGCTCCTCAAATATGCATTTGTTAACTATTAAAGAATGAACATTTGGTGAGACCGAATAGACTCTAGACTTCAACCAAATCCATTCGTTAATAATAACTAATCCTTTCTATCAGTGTAGGCCGTGATGAATTTTTCTAGCGAATATGAATTTACAGGACGAGTGGAAGGCGAGTTCTGTAATCATATAAAACGAGGTTAAAATCGCGGTATATCGGGCGAAAAAATATAAATGATGTATGAAAATGTTGATTAAAAAATATGAAAAAAATCAGGATGCCTCCTGACTCTTCACAGACTGTGTTCACCAGAGGAATTTTTTAAAAATCATTTTTATATTTTTCAACCTCATTTCTATCTTTTTTTTTTCATTTTTCAACCAAAATTTGCCACAATATTACTTTTGATTAAGTTAGATGATGAGAATGAAAAAAATTTCTGATTTTTCTCTCGTTCTCTGCTCTTAGTTTTCTATCTTCTGAGTTTTTCACTCAATTTGCATATTTAACCATTCACTTGTTGGTAAACTCAAAAGAATGCTATTTTTTTCAATATATTATGTATCACTTTTAATTTAAAATGAATCATCGATATTTACAGAAAACTATCACGATCGATTCCTTTTTATCGAAGAAAAACCTGTTTCGGTTTTTAGAAAACAGAACTGAAAAATTGAGGTCACTGTAAGTCCGAGTGATGAGGTCACCGACTTTTCTATTTCAAAATCTATTTTTATATCGAAAATTAATCTGACAACCAGAAACTATAAATTTGATTGATCCATACAACAACCTTTTAATTCGAATTCGACAGAGAAGATGAAAGTGATTCCCGTTTTTGAGAAATCGATGGTTGTCTCAAAATTCAATTCCTCTCGTTTTCATTTAAAATTTAAAATCTCATGTTGAAGGAGACTTAATTTATGTAAATGTTACCGCTGTCAATGAATGAATATGGTCATGTCAGCCTTCTTCATTACACGCATAAACATGTCAATGGATTGATTTTTTCATCGGTTCCCGTGGGGTTGGGGACCAAAGAGCGTGAAATTTTTCAGGTAAAGGTCATGACGAGAGTGACGATTTATTCTTATTAGCTTATGCATTTTGCACATAATTTCGGCTTTGTACACTGTCCAGAAAAATTTAAATTCCATGGCCAATAGTTATTTTTGCTAATAAATTAGCAATATGCTTCCGAATGGTTATTTTGCATGTCATTTCCTCATATCATGTATAATTCATTGTTTATTTCATTTTATTAAATTGAATAAGATTACGTTTTACCTAATTTTGTCAGATTTTCAACTTAGTTGAATGTTATCAACATCATTATTCTTATTATCCCTTTCTTCTATATAACCGATTGTCTTTTTTACGGATCTATCTCTCCTCTTAGCCCTTCGATAAAATGTTAATAACAAAATTTTATTTACACATACTCGATTGAATTTGAAACATCACATTTGAAGAAACCATCAGAAAGCTCACATTCAGGGAAATTCATGAAAAATTCAAAATTTTCAACAATCATCATAAAAATCAAATCAACCAATATAGCTATCGTAATCATCTTTTAACTTCGACTTAATAATATTAAAACAAACATTTTAAGCTATGATTGAATTTATTTGAAGCCTGATATTCAAAGATATCCCCGGAATTCTGATTTTCAAACAACACACAATTTTTGAAAATTTTTGAACAAATCAAAATAACGGTTATCGCTTTCATTTTTGAACTCGCTCAAAGTGACATCCAAATAAATTTTTTAAGCCAGCGTTCAATCATATCAGAAAATTTTTTTTAGTTATCCTGGGACAACTGATTTTCGAAAAAATTCAAAAATTGAAAAAACTAATCGATGAATTAAATTTTATTTCATTCCATACCTTCATTAGCGAACAATTGTAGAAAAACTTAGATATCCCTAAAGAGTTTCCAATTATATGCGCTAGTAGTATACAATATTTTTTGTCATAACGGCTGCAAGTTGTATAAGTTTTTTTTGTCATTCCGGCCGGAAGGCAGCGCTTCACGGACGTTATGCCGCAATGACAAAATAGTATATTTCGTTACGAGTGCGGAAGAGTTTTTTGGCTCGTGGGATTATATCACTCGCCTTCGGCTCGTGCTATAAACCTCCCCCACTTTTCCCACGAGTATCGAACGATATTTTTTATCACAATGTGTGGAAAAGCACGCTTCGCGTGCCTAAAACGTTACTCTTTCGCACAGCGTGATGAAATAGTATTTTCCGGCCTGTTGCGGTTTTTTACTCGTGTGGCGTTGGCCTCCGAGCCGTAGACGAGGATTGGTCAACCACACGAGTAAAAACCCCCATCGCAACAGCCCAGGAACAATATTTTTCTGTAGTGATTTTCAAGTTTTCGAGTTTGGGAAGTATGTAATACCAATTCCCAGACGAGAAATCGTGAGCAGCAGTACGGAAAACAATTTTTAAAACTCTATCACTCTCTTCAGACCGAAGAATTTTTTTAAAATCCAAAACCGTTCTTCTTCATCATTTCTTGTTTAACTGGTTGTTTTTCCCTAATTTTAAAATTGATCATCAATCACTGATTTGCATGTTTTTCCACAATTCAATTATGAATTCCTCGATACCCACGGGGATTTTCCACCAGTTGTCGACCGAGTATAAACAACAGAACGTAAACACTCTCTCCAGAAAAGAGAAAAGACTCAAACAGACTCAAGACAGTAAAAAATAAAACGGAAGGAAACCTGAGAATGAGCAAAAAATGAAGAAAAATACAGGAATTGTCAAGGCGAAATGAGAAAAGATACTCCAGTAATTGAAGGAAGAAATTCACAATCGAGTCGGGTCTCAACGAGGAAGAATCAGTGTTTGTTTCCCTGGCTGTTGCTGATGTTTTTTCTCACTCTACCAGTTTTTGTGTCCGAAGAATGTTGGTCGAGACTTTTTTGATACTTCAGTATTTCTGCTACGTATGGAAACAAATTTCTGCATATTTACTCACCTATACTACGAAAAACTGCTAATGAATTGGCAGTTTTCTCTCGAATGAATATTATTTTCAGCCATAATATTGTTCTTGTGATCCCAATAATGACGTATTTGTTATAATTTGACGATAATATAATTGCGTTGTATTTTTCATAGACGTGTTAGAGAAAGGCCATAGAAATTTAATGGTTCATAAAATTGAAAGAAATTGTTCGAATATTACACTGTTACGTTTTTCCTCGCATTGGAGTCATAACCGCATTTTGAATTTTCAATACTGAGAATTTAACTTCAATGCAAAGTTAAACTGTTCATTAAATCTCTTATTCCTCTTGCAAAATCAACAAAACTGCACATTTTCGTGGGAAACAATTATTGATATTTCATTGAAAGCTGGAAATTGAACAGTTTTTTCAATTGAATTGTCGATAGATGGATAATTTCGAATGCATGTCTGAATTTTTCTAGCTTTCAATCATTTCAATTCTCGTCATATACAGGAAATTAACGGGTTTTTAACGAAGAAAATATTGATAAATTTATTGTAAATTTAATGTTGTTGGACAATTCATGATTTTTCACTTAAAGTTTCAAGAAAATCTTTCCAATAGTGGGCAACAATACACCTATGGGGAACACCGAGGAAAGAGCATTTTTAAATCATCACTACCTCCTAAACTAATCAACTAAGTCAGATAATGTCTACCTCATTTTGAAGGTAAAAATAATATGTTTGTAGCCAGCAATAACTCAAGATCGGCAGACTAAAATTCAATAATTTTTTTTTTCATTCAAAGGTATTTTTTCAGCCTTCAAAACGAGTCCATTCTACTCCGGATAATAGTCAAATTTGTGAGAAAATATCGTACTTTAGATGAGATTTTATGTAATTAATAGTATATTACGCAACAAGTGCGTAATGGGTTTTTTGGCTCGTGGGAAGCTGTAAAACGAGCCGAAGGCGAGTTTTACAATCCCACGAGTCAAAAAACACCATAACGCACGAGTTTCGTATACTATTTTATGTCATAGGGCCCAGAATCCGCGATTCTAACGAGCGAAGCGAGGTTAGAATCGCGTGATTCTGGGCACCTATGACATAAAATTATAAATTCGTCAACTTGAAATACTCAATTTCATTGAGTTATCAAAATCGATTATTTTCTTGCACATAAAATTACGAGATTTTAATATACTAGGAGGCTACCCCCATATAACCCCCATGATCCTTATCCTGACCGTTGTGACCCTCGTGATCCTCATTCTGACCCTCATTATACCCTTCGTGACCCTTATTTTGACGCTTAATTTTCGAGTACCAAATTTTCATCACCAGAAGTCGATTTGGATTTTCGTAATATAGAGAGAATATAGAGACCCTTATTTTGACCCTTGTGACCTTTAGTTTCTAACACCCGTGACTCTTATTTGGACCCTTACTCTGACCTTTGTGATCCTTAATCTGACCTTTGTGACCCTTATATCTATCCTTAAGCTGACGTTCATTATATTACTCGTGACCCTTAGTTTGACTCTGGTGACCCTTATTTAGACCCTTAATCTGACCCTTATAACCTTTAATCTGACCCTTGGGACCCTCAATCTTAAAGAGCTTGTAACCCTTAATCGGACCCATAGGACCCTTAATGTGAACCTCATTTGGACCCTTATTCTGACCCTCGTGACCCTTAATTTTGGGGTTTTCATTTCGAGTACCACTTTCCTCACCAGAGCCATTTTCATTTCAATTTCATACACTTTTTTAAAATGAAAAATTCCAGCATTCATGTAAAATAGCCCGAAAAATATTTCTCTAAGAATCAAGAATTGATTTTAAATATTTTAAAGATCATTTTTCCGTCTATTTTACATGAATGGCGCAAATTTTCATATTAAGCAAAACGAAATTAGCTGTGTAGAAGTTGAATTTCAAAAAACCAATGCGTAATTGTCATTGTACACATTTTTTCAAAAATAAAAAAAACCTCTGTAGCTCGAAAATTGAAGGCCCTGGACTATTTTTAACATTTTAAGCGTCTGCAGGGCAAACGAAAAATGAAGAATCAATTTTTTGGCTAATTATTCGTATTTAGACATATAAACGATTTGCAATCTATGAGAAATCTCATTCCGATAGCCTGTGACTTCTAAAACTCATAGTAGTCTCCCGTCAAGACTTTCAGGCTTCAAATTAAGAATCTTGAAAATCTTATTTCAAAACATTTAAAATCTTAAAATAAGGTAATATTTTTGGGTTATGAATAAAAATTCGATTTTGCCAAAAGATCCGTCACCATTTTGTCATCTGCATTAAACCTCCTCAATAAATTCCAATTATATATTTACCCTTTCCAATTTTTTATCCATAATCACCACTCAGCGCAATAAATACGATAATCCACGAGCATAACTCATTAAAATTCCCTCTGTCCCGGCAGATTCCAAAGAAGTCCATGAAAAAAAAATCATTCGACCCGAGACAGCCAGAAAAGTCAACTATATTCCGCTGGCATTATCGCGAATTGAGTAACATCTTCAAACGTTAACGGTCTCCGCGTCAATAAGACCCGAACGCAACAGCAATTTTGTCAATTTTCTAAACGCAAAGTTCACATGATTATCAAGAAGATGTTTCGAAGAAAGTGAAGCAGACGGCGATCGATAATTTCGATTCTTCATCGAATATTCGTGATGATAATTAATCTCGGAATCATACGCCCACACGGCTGAGTCCTATGAACTTTTCGATAAGATTCAATGATCATCAGGTGGTCGTTGTGAGTTACGTAAATAAAATGAACTTTAGCCATTAGTGTGAAGTTATACTACATGAAGTGGACTGTAATGATAGGTCAATGGATCGTGTGGATGAGGGACGGTTCATCAAACTCGGTTAATCATCGGGGGAGTTGGTGCACTGTTTCTGGGGAGATTATGGCGCTAGGTGATTTCATAACCCGCGCTCGCAGCGAGATCATTATATCTTTTCAAGTAGCAATGGGTTTTATATCATAAGAGGTATTTAAGGATATCCAAGTATCTTTTACAGTTTCTAAGTGACCACACTGTAGATTCAATCATTTTCAATCACGAAATTTGTCAATTCAGCAGCAAAGCGGTAAATCGGGTCAAGTCGATTTTCACTTTTGGTAAGTTTTTGATTAATATCTCGGAATCTAAGAGAGATAGCAAAATTTTTCTCATAACGTTTTTTGTAGAGCCAATTGAGAGTTATAAAAAAGGTTATGACAAACAAATTTCTATCTCTTCTAGATTCCGAGATATTCGTCAAAAACTGACCAATAGTCAAAATCGACTTAACCCAGTTTACCGCTTCGCTGCTGAATTAATTTACCCGAGAAAAATTTAAAAAAAATTATGAATATTCAGCGTCATTCAAATCACATTTTGCACAGAATTATTTTTTAATCAATTGTTGTTTATACATAAATAATTGAAATTGATTAAACTTTCGGAAACTTTATTGTTGCTTCCGAATGGAAATTTTGTAATCGGTCGATTTTTCGATTCTGTAATTTTGCTTGGAAATGACTTGGAGTGTCATGAAACGTCGAGAAATGATGTTTTTAGTGTCTGTCTGTTTGTGCATACAACATTCTGGGAATTTTTCAATAAATTTCAACAAAAGAAGCGGGAAATTGCTGTGGTTTTGTATATAGTATAGTTATTTTTGCCAATAAATTAGTAATATGCTTTCGAATGGTTATTTTGCGCATCATTTCCTTCTATCATGTATAATTCATTGTTTACTTAATTTCATTAAATTGAATAACATTTCCTTTTATCTAATTTTGCCAGATTTTCAATCTAGTTGAATGTTATCAGCATCATTATTCTTATTATCCCTTTCTTCTATCAACCGATTGTCTTTTCTACAGTTCTATCTCTCCCCTCTCGTGAATGAATTTGGAACATCACATTTGAAGAAACCATCAGAAAGCTCACTTTCAGGAAAATTCATGAAAAATTCAAAATTTTCAAGAATCATCATCAAAATTAAACCAACCAACATAGCTATCGTAATCATCCTCCAACTTCGACTTTGTGACGAACCTTTTGGCTCAAGAAATTGTTTAAATTTTCCCTTGTGCTCCGGTGCTTCAGTTGCCAGGGTTTAAATGAAGGAAATTAATTTAAAACGCCGTTCGTCCAGTAAATTATCTCCAAATTTCGAATTTGTCCCAGTTCTCCCGTTTTACCAGCTTTTCCAATTTATTACCAGATTTTTCCAGACTTACCAAATTTTTACCCAGATTTCCCAGATACCAGATTTCCACAAATTTTGAATCGAGTGTTCAGTTTTCCGTCAATTTCGCGATAAAGTGTCAGCCCCCCCAGAGACCAGAAGAGTTTGATTACCAAAATTTGGACTGAACGTTAACGCTTTTCGACCCTCCCTAAACACAACGATTCCCCAGAATAATTCCACGAGATCCTCTCGAGAATTATTTTACCCGACAGTTAAATTTCAAAAGTTCTATTTAAACATGAAAACGAATCTCTCAGTTTAGGCCGATTCATGTAGCCTTGAGGTCATCATAGAGATTATAGTTTTCATCACAATTTTTATTAATAAACAAATAGCCAATACATTTCTCAATTCAAAAATCACATAGAAGCCAAATAATATTATCATAGTACATAGAATCTTCCCCTTTTTGTTCAATTTGAAATTATTCTCCTCCATCCAATTAATTAAATGAACCAATTAACTCAACAATCAATTTTTCTAAAACTCTAACCTTTATTCGCGCCAATCGTTCAGTCCGTGAATCGTACTTCTCTGGATCGTCCGTCGGTGAAACAAATTCACGACCGTCGGTAAAACAGAATATCCACCGAAATTCCCAAATTCAAGATGGCTGAGTCGGCGAACGAGTGACTTCGCTCCCCTCCATAGTATTTCGCAAATAATTATAATTACCACCCCAAAAGAATATTTCCCCCTCGCGAACGTTCCACCCCGCGTGGCTCTACCATGACAGTTTTACCCATCGCTGTCAAGGGCTCGACCACAGCTCGCTTTTAGTCCAAGACTAATTAAGCTGGCTGCTGACAAAAAAAAACTAATATGGCTCGACCACAGCACACAAGTAGCAAAAATGCTAATTTAGTAGCTGCTGACAAATTGGCTCTACCACAGCTCGCGATAGTCAAAGACTAGTGTCGCTGGCTGCTGTCAATGGCTCGACCACAGCTCGCTTTTAACTAAAAGTTAATGTCGCTGGCTGCTGACAATTGGTTACTTTTCTCTCCTCCGGCGAGGATCGTAGGTGAACCCGGGTGAGGCCTTCTTGATCGCCTCACCACACCTGAATACCGAAACTGAGCCGCTGCTCGAAACTTAATACCTTTACAGCGCTATTTGACTGGTAGAAATAATGCGCCACCTAGGTCGGTCGCGGAACTAAAATATTTCAAAATATTCCCCCGGGAGTCAATAGCCCACTCAACCATCTTTGCTCCAATTTCCCAAATTCGTATGTCTCAATAATTCTTCTTAATTGCATAAAATCAAATTAAAACGTAAAATCAAATTATTCTTTATTTATCGGCTGTGAGTTCCTCACAACTTAACGGCATT
>NW_021680505.1:599353-632755 GCF_001412515.2 Diachasma alloeum
TTCACGACCGTCGGTAAAACAGAATATCCACCGAAATTCCCAAATTCAAGATGGCTGAGTCGGCGAACGAGTGACTTCGCTCCCCTCCATAGTATTTCGCAAATAATTATAATTACCACCCCAAAAGAATATTTCCCCCTCGCGAACGTTCCACCCCGCGTGGCTCTACCATGACAGTTTTACCCATCGCTGTCAAGGGCTCGACCACAGCTCGCTTTTAGTCCAAGACTAATTAAGCTGGCTGCTGATAAAAAAAAACTAATATGGCTCGACCACAGCACACAAGTAGCAAAAATGCTAATTTAGTAGCTGCTGACAAATTGGCTCTACCACAGCTCGCGATAGTCAAAGACTAGTGTCGCTGGCTGCTGTCAATGGCTCGACCACAGCTCGCTTTTAACTAAAAGTTAATGTCGCTGGCTGCTGACAATTGGTTACTTTTCTCTCCTCCGGCGAGGATCGTAGGTGAACCCGGGTGAGGCCTTCTTGATCGCCTCACCACACCTGAATACCGAAACTGAGCCGCTGCTCGAAACTTAATACCTTTACAGCGCTATTTGACTGGTAGAAATAATGCGCCACCTAGGTCGGTCGCGGAACTAAAATATTTCAAAATATTCCCCCGGGAGTCAATAGCCCACTCAACCATCTTTGCTCCAATTTCCCAAATTCGTATGTCTCAATAATTCTTCTTAATTGCATAAAATCAAATTAAAACGTAAAATCAAATTATTCTTTATTTATCGGCTGTGAGTTCCTCACAACTTAACGGCATTAAAACAAACATTTTAAGCTATGATTGAATTCATTTGAAGCATGATATTCAAAGATATCCCCAGAATTCTATATAATCGGTGAATTAAATTTTAATTAATGGCGATCGACAACAATACTCACATTTGATAAAAAAAAGATTCAATTCCATCCATTCATTAGGGACCAATTGAAAAACTTTACCTCACACATACATACATATACGTACGGACACGGTCTGAAAATTGCATTTTCGGACTTTTTGGATCATAATAGGTCGATATAACACAACAAATTCAAAACTTATATTGGAACGATTACAATGCTTCCATTCGGAAGCAAAAATAGCCAAAGTACTTAGATATCCTTAAAAAATAATTATTCAAGCGATTCACGCTAATATTCATTTCTCTTTTATTTATATTTTTAGAGGTTCACTTTCAAGTTTTGGAAGAGAATGAATGTATTTACCCGAAAGACATATAAATGCCTCACGAGAACAATTACTAACGAAAATTATCATGTTCTGGTGGAAACCTTCTTTTTTGTCCACAAATAAATTGATTCAACGCGACAAAAAGTCTTTTCAGGGGCACATCATTTTTCGGCAGAACAAATTTTTTCTCTCAGTGAGCCATTAATAGTCAAGAAGCCCCGTCAACAGCAACTAAATCGTTTCACCTTTTCCATTACTGAATAAACGATCCTGCTAACGGTGAAATATCGATGTATTTCAGTAAATCAAGGAAAGCCTGCAGATAGTGATTGTAATTTTAGTCTGAACGTGAAGAAGAGGCAGACGAGTATTTCTGCAATGCACGACCATTCAAGTCCGATATGGATGAACTAGAATTACTCTCTATTGCAAATACTGGATGCATGATCTGTCTGGATCAGTGGGGATAGTCTCCCGACCGCAATCTCCGTAATTGAGGAATTACTATTTTTACTGAACTAATCCAATTTCATAATCTCAACAAATTCATCACTCTCATTTGCTGCTTTCTCGTTCATTCATTCGTTGAGAATGGACTATTACCTAGTCTCATCGTAAACACAATAAAAGTCACCAAGAATCGTTGGAAAAATAAATAAATAAATAAATAAATAAATAGATAGATAGAGTAACAATAGATGGAATTATTCAACCGAATTCTTAGCAATTCGATTTATTATTTTTCTTCCATTTCTCTTACATAAACCGACATAATTTATTCTATTCCTTTATTTATTTCAGAAATGAATTTTTGTGGGAACTCAAACAATGTAGATTTATGGAATTTCACGTAACATTCGCTATCTTGCACGACACGAATTTCTTTTCCTTGATTAAATTTTATTACTTCTATTCGGCATTTATTTTCCATGTGTATTTTACATCTTTTGTATTTTCTGTATTATTCGATTTCGCGGAATCGTGTCCGTGATGTTTTGAATAACACAGAACGACAGAGGCGCGAAAATGATCGCCCAGTAAATCTGCGATTGGAATCCAGATGTTTGATGCAACTGTTGAATACCTATGCAGGATTCGGTATTATAAACACTCTTCCCCGTGTATCTACTCTACACGTGCGATGTCCCAGAGAAATTACGTCACTGAGGTAGACGCACACCTGTTGAGTCATTCGATCTATTTATTCTTCTATTCGAATCAGTATTTTCAGTAGAATGAAAAAAAGAGTTTTTCATAAAAAAGAGAAGTTGAAGATTTTCTATTTGTTCTATTTTTTATGAATGCAAAAATCATTTTTTTAATGTTTTTTTTTATTAATTGACTTCTTTGTTATTTTTTATTTTTGAGAGAGAGGGAAACAGTAGTTCTGGAATAATTATTGGAATAATTATTTTTAACAAAATCAAAAAGATTTTTTTATTCATTTTCTATTTTTTTATGACTGAGGCAATGATTTCTTTCTTTGAAAAAATAGGATTTTTCAAATTTATTTTATTGCGATTTTATCGTTATTTATAAAAACTTATTTATTGGTTTTTTCAAAAACATTTGTTTTTAATTTTTTTTTCATAAAAACAAGTTTTTGTCATTAAAAAAGTTGTTTTAATTTTTCAGTTGAAGAAAAAAAGGATTTTTATAATTTTTCTAATTTCATGAAAAATTCTGATTCCTTTATTTTTCCTAATTGATACATTATTTCTAGTAAAAACAAAAATATATTGCATTTTTTTATAAAAAAGAGAATTTAAAGTGTTTCCATTTTTCTTTTCCTTTTTTATAAGTAAAAAAGTTTTTTTCATCACGCTGTGACGAAAAGTGAACTTTTCGGCACGCTCCGCGTGCCTAAAAGTCCAATTTCCGCCACATTGTGATGAAAAATATTGTTCGTAACTCGTGAAACAATGTTTTTTAGCTCGTGGGATTATATCACTCGCCTTCGGCTCGTGATATAAACCTCCCACTCGCCAAAAAACACTTTTTTGCACTCGTTGCGAAATATACTATTTCGGCCTAATGACGAAATAAACTATCTCCATAATTTTTTATTAATAACGATGATTTCGTCTGATTATCACAATCTATCAATAAATTTCACTGACCTTTGAATACACGTAACTGCTCTGTGGTCATCGAACGCGACATGCGCCTGTATATCGGGTTTTATAATCAATAACGCGTCGGTGGGACCACAGAGGAGTAAGCGAAAAAATACCCGAGACAAGGTGGTGATTACCTAACGCATCTCGATGCTTTCTTTGGCCGTCAAGTGGTTGCCCCCGGAGCAATATCAGACAACACATCGCCAATCCCGTCGCATTAAAGAAATTCTTTTTCTTTCGCAAAAAAACGCTATTTCACAAAACAATGGTTTTCGATGTGCAATATTGAAAAATTCTTTTTTTTATTTATATTGACAAATTCTTCGTGTAAATTTTTTCTCAAAATCCTATTTGTGAACCGTATTTACAAGAAACAGTTGTATTTTTCACCTTTTTCTATTTGTGAACCGGTGGTTTGCCGAGAAAAAACAAGTGGAAAAATTTGAAATCACACTGAGAGAAAAAAATTTGTTCTGCCGAAAAATTATAAATTTCCCTGAAGAGATCTTCTGTGGTGGTGATTTAATTTATTTCTGGACAAAAAGAAATTTTCCACCAAAACATGATAATTATCGTAGTAGTAATTGTTCTTGGGAGACATTTATGTCTTTCGGGTAAATACACTGACAGAAAAATTTATTTTATCAAGAAAATTTTATGTGAGTCAACTATCGTTTGGTTAGTAATCTTCAAATAAACATCATTTCGTAGTGAATGCCAGAAAACTAACTAATAAAAAATCGATTTACACCGGTGTTATTGGCAAAACTAAATGATTTCGAGGGGACAATTTTTTTGGAAAAAGAATATTTTTTCCTCGTCAATGCATTCTTTCTATTATATAAACCTATGGAGTTCTCTCCGATCAAATGATTGTCGTACAACAGATTATATTTTTTCCTGCCAACAGTTCGAATTTTTCTAGGGATATTTCTAATGATTATGACAAAAATTCAATTTTTGTGAACGATATTAAATTTCCTTTTATCAAGTTGGTTAATTTCTCTCAAGTAATTCTGTTCTACTCCGTCAAATATTCTCACGTGGAACGTATAGTTTTCGAGCTAATTTTTTCTCTTTCATCATTTTAAGATAATTAGGAATAATTAATAACCTGTTTACTCACATGTAAATATGCAATATTTCGTTTCTAAAATGTACATCCCGTGAATTTCCCTTCAAATATGATTTTTCGAGCCTTCGCTATTGTTTTCAAGAGAAAAACGTGAAAACATGAAAAATTATCATTTCAAAGTAATTAGAAATGATTAATTACACAGCCAAGTCTAAATATGTAGCAGTTTCCAATATGTAAATTTTATGAAATTTCCCTCAAACATATGATTTCTGTGGCCTAAACTATTGTTTGAAAAAAAAAACGGAAATGGAAATAAAATGATAATTTCAAGGTAATCACCAACGATAATTTCCTCAGCGCTTAGGTAATACATTTTGTCTGAAATGATGAGAAAATTAGGGGCTGCTCTCGTAACACTCCAGAAAACTAAGTTTCCTATCATAAGTCATGCATTGCAGTGGAAAAACATGAGTGACACTCATCAGCTTTTATAACAGATCAAGTGCCCTTTCACGAGGGAAAAAGTAAAAGGGGGAAAAAAGCCGGACGGTAACTCGTTTTTTCCTGTAGTGCAAGAAACTAGCGCTCGAAGGCAGAAGTTAACAAAAACTTTCTGAAAAATAGTAGCTCCAGGAAACGTAACTCGGGGGCATTAGAACCATTTAATACCGGAAACGTTCGAGTGGACTTTCTTTATTCCAAATTAACAATATTTTTTGTCAATGCTTTTCCGTAGTATTTGTACAATTGAGGATATCCAAGTGGAAAGTTCTCGCAAGAAATAAAAAAACAAAAAATGGTGACGAAGCCCCCCCCTCCATTGGTGTTGATAAGCAAAGCGAGCCAAAGGCGAAGGCCGCCCCCTCTGCATTAGCGAGCAAGGAACGAAGCCCCCTTAATTTTACGAGCGAAGCTCCCCTTCGTTTTGGCGAGCAAAGCGAGCAAGAGACGAAATCCCTTTTGGTTTAACGAGCGAAGCGATCGAAGAGATAAGACCCCCCTTCGACATTGGTGAATGAAGCAAGCAGAGGACCAAGCCCCCCTTCATTTTGAAGATCAAAGCATGCAAAAAATGAAGCCTCCTCTGGTGTTGACGAGTAAAGCGAGCCGGTGGGGAATCCCCTTCGGCATTACCAAGCAAAGCGAGTAATGGGCGCAGACCCCCTTGGCGTTGACGGGCGAAGAGAACAGGAGCCGAAGCCCCCGGTTATTTTGGCGAGCGAAGTGAGCAAGAGACGAAACCCCTCTTGGTTTTAACGAGCGTAGCGATCGAAGGGATCAAATCCGCTTTTGACATTGGTGAGCGAAGCAAGTAGGGGACGAAGCTCCCCTTGGTTTTGGCGCGCAAAGCAAGCAAAAGACGAAGCCCCCTCTCCGATTTTGATGAGCAAAGCGAGCCGGATGAAGCCCCCCCTCTTGGCGTTGACGAGCGAAGCGAACAAGAGTCGGAGCCCCCCGTTATTTAGGCCAGCGAAGTGAGCAAGAGACGAAACCCCTCTTGGTTTTAGCAAGCGAAGCGAGCAGGGGGCAAAGCCCCCTCGTAAAGACACAAAAATGAGAAAATTTTAGTGAGAACCCCTGCCATAATCAAATGAATGCCGAGTACAACGCATCTTATTTAACCAATTACTTCACAACTCCCTATCAGTTTCGCTCATGATAACAGAGCAGACACGAGCCACTTAAAAAATCACCCAGTTCCCACATTTTAATTCACAACGCTACATTTTCTCACGCGTTTACGTACAAGGCGCGAAGGTCGAGCGAATCAATTCCCGGGGGATTTTTCCGATCACAACGTTCAACTGCCTGATCTCGGGGGCGGCCATGCGCGTCTCTCTGTGGCACTAGTACTTACCGGGTTTGTGTGCCTACGTGGGCGTGAACCTCATGTGAAACTATAGCACATAACAGGAGTGAATGGAATATATTTTCACTTCTATTTCTGATCCGATTTTTACTCAAGGGGCCGGAGGGGAGGGAGCGTCTATTTATTTATTAATTAATTCATTTATTCATTCATACATTCATTTATTTATTTATTTATTTATTTATTTATTTATTTATTTAATTGTGATTGACAATCAGATCAGAACTAAAATTAAAAGAATTGAAAAAAAAAAATTTATTTCTTAATTTTCAGTTTTTATAAAAAAAATTCTTTAAACGCAATCGACATGCGATAATGTTATTCATGTTATGCAATCAGAATAGGTCTTTTTGTTGTTTCTTGCATATTCTAGGCTATTTAGAGTTATTGAAAAAATTACAGCAGAACGAAATGAATCGCAATGTCTTAAAATTTTTTGTTCCCTCCCAGAATCGAAATAACTGCATTTCCCTTGTACGGTATATGTCTGTCGAATTCTCTGGAGAACTATTAAATACAAAATAAAATCTCGAGTGACTTTCGCAATGGACAATTAGCAAAGTTTTTTGAATGTTTCAGATGGAAAACACTTCGCTTTCATCAATCTGGAGGTTTTTTCTGCACCCCAGCGTGTGCAGTATGGGCGCAAATAACTCGGTAAATAAGGAAGTAGAAACTGGTGTCCAGGGGCTTTTGTGTTGAGTGATGGTGAGTTTACGTGGTTATTCAAGTTGAGTTTACGATAATTGTTTGTCTCTCCGGGGCATTTAGACAGTTGAATAGAAACTCAGAAATATTTCGTTTTGTTCTTAAAAATCAGGTGAATTGTTTTTTGTCGAGTGACATTTATCGAAAAACTTTAACAATTTTTTCTGTGGAAACTTATTTGTATACTTTTCGGTATTCCAAAGGTGATGAGAGATTTTTATAACCACCATCTCACAATTAGTCATTTAGGAATTGAAAGGAAAGAGAACAACTTAAATTGAAAATAAATTATTATTTCTAAAAAAAAGCAAAAGCTATTTAAAAATAAAGAAAGTGTTTATTCGCAATAAGATTCATCTCGAAGTAGTAGAACTAGTCAATGGAAATAGGAAAAACATTGTGAACGAATGTATAAAATTCAGATGAGGAATCAGAGAGTAATTTTGGAAAATCGTTTATCCACACCATTTGTCAATAAAATAGCCTTTCCATTTTATTGTTGGGAGGAATCTATCTGGGTTTAGCGAAGTAATAAAACTTTTATTGACAATTAAATTTGATTTTTATTTGTTTTTTCATTCACATCTAATGAATCGTTTTTTAAAAATATAAATAAATATGTCATTCATTTCGATAACAACTTTATAAGTTGGAGATGAGATTATTGTTTAGACGAATTACTAATTTCATATCACTAAAACATCTTCCAAACTTTTTCTAAATAACGAAAAATTGTTTGTTTTCAATTAGATTCATCTCGAAATAGTGGAACTAGTCAATGAAATATGAAAACATCACGAACGAATGAATAAAATTCAAATGAGGAATCAGAGAGGAATTTAAAAAGATGTTTGTCCACATCATTTGTCAATAAAATAGCCTTTCTATTTTATCGTTGGGACATGCACCCAGAGAAATGATTTATTTCAATCAAATAAATGGTTTATCAAAGTATCTCGTAATAAAACTTTTATTCACGCTTAAACTTAATTTTTACTTGCTTTTTTATTCACATCAAATGAATGGTTTTGTCAATATAAACAAATGTCTCATTCATTCTGATAAAAACTTAAAAGTTAGAGATAAAATCATTGTTCGGATGCAGAAGAAGGCGAATTATATATTTTTATTTTATTTTATTTTTAACGTGATTTGCCGCAAGGGGTTTGCGACTGGCCATCAACCGAAGACCTTCAGCCTGGCGAATTATATATTTCATATAATTAAAACATTTTCATTGAAATAAATGAATGAGTTTATTAATTTTCAACAAAAATATTATTGGAGTTGATGGAAAAAAAACCGAATGAAGCGTTTTATTCAGTTACCAGGGGACTTCGGCCCCTGCTCGCTTCGCTCGTCAACCCCGGGGGGGGCTTAGCCCCGCCGCTCGCTTCGCTCGCTCCCCCCCAATCTTCTTGGGGATATTTAGGTGTTCGTATTATATTAAAAAAATTAATAGAATGATTTACCTCCTTTGAAACATTGAGATTTTGATTATTTATAAAAGGCGCCAGTCAACGCCTTTTGTCGTGGGACTCGACCATTCATTTTTACATTTATTTACATAGAATAGTACGAGGTATACTCTTATTATGATTTTTTAACCCTCGATCGGTCGCGCCATGGCACGAGCGCCGTTCTGTCTCGATTTTTATTTTTCATCACGCTGTGCGAAAAAATAACCTTTTATGCACGCTTCGCGTGCATAAAACGTCCCTTTTCCACACATTGTGATGAAAAATAGGGTTCGATACTCGCGGGAAAAGTGTTTTTAGACTCGTGGGATTATATCACTCGCCTTCGGCTCGTGCTATAAACCTCCCACGAGCCAAAAAACTTTTTTCCGCACTCGTAATGAAATATACTATTTCACGCTGACACGTTGTTGAGAAAAAATCTGAAAAATTGCAATTCCTACTTTCCACCATGTCAAACATTTAAACAGTTTTTGTTCTGTGCATCTTTGCACCGATCAAAAATTAAAATTCTTTAAACATTCAACTCGGTTAAAATCTCTGTGTTTCACCTCTAAATGTCAAATTTTCGCACCGAATGGAAATCAATTTTTGAATAATGTTTTCACTTTTCTCGTTTTATACTGATATTAGTTGTTAGTTGGAAGTTCAAAGTTACTCGTTTAATCATAAATACATCATTTTTTTCCACTTTTTTTTTCTCAAAATGGTAAAATACACGGAACGACGCAGCCCTCATCACGCGACCAGATACGTTCGGTGGAGAGGTGCGACCACTCGAGGGTTAAGAATTTGACCCCCATAGAATGTCTCCCCTGCATGACTCCCATATGAATCTATAGAAATATGAACATATTAGAGAGATGGAGATAAGAATTCATTCTCAATGGTATCATCAGGATTACAGTAAGGATCAGAATCAGGGGTGTCTCCTTAATTTTTAAACCTCCTTATTTTTTTATTATATAGAGAGAAAATGTGGAAACATTTTTCTGGATGTATTCAGAATCATAAGAATTATTTTGAAAAAATTTCAAACAGAGAATTAACAGAAAAGAATGGGTTTTAATTCCTCCATTGACCCAAATCCCGCAGAACAATTGGGAAAAGATCACGAAAAAACATCTGAAAAAGCACTGGTTCCGCAACAGAACTAATGTTATCACCCTAAACATACCAACCGCAGCAATCCCCTCTCAACCATGACACGAACTGGAGCATTACAATTGTGATGACCAGTTATTCAGGAGAATTGAAAGGAGGAAGTTAAACATTCGTTTTTCCTCATCAATGCCGGAGGTAAATATGTAAAACCATCGTAGCTTCTCTACATCCTGAAATGATTACCTCAAGGACGGAAAGAAAAACAATAAATTAAATACAATAAATTGGAACTATTGTTTTTTTAATAAAAGATATTCATATCTAAAACAGAATAGGTTTTTGAAAATTAAAAATGTTTGATTTTGTCAATTTCTAAATTTTTTTTACGCAATTTAATTTGACGAGTGCTATTATTTTATTATTATCGCAAATGATAAGTTTAACTCTCGATCCTTTACTCAGTGAGCGCGGCGCCGCCCATTTTTATGTTTTATATTTTAGCGTGTTTCTCGACGCTTAAAAATTCTGAAAAAATTAGAGTTTCTAGTTCAAGCCTTTTATTAAGCGTCGGTGGTGTCCGACTGCTCCCGGAAAATTTGTTTTGCTCAAAACAAAAAAAGAAACGTCGAACGAACCGAAAAGCTACGCTGCGTCGCCCGTTGCGAGTGAGTCTCTATCAATATTATAAGAAAGAAATCTTTTCAAAAACGTAAGTTTTTTTGCAAAATTTAAATGATACATTACCTTTTCTAAATTTTTATCCCCAAATTTAATTTGACGAATGTTATGATTTTATTATAATCTCAAAGGATCACTTTCAGGACGAAAGGAAAACTAGTAGATTGGAATTATTATTTTTTCAGTGAAGATTATCATGTCTAGAATGAAATACGTCCTTCGAAAATTAAAGTTTTTGGAATTGTTCAATGTCGCAAATGTGAAATGGGAAATATAACGCGAAGCAATGATATCTATCAATATAATAATTTTGTAAATTAAGACAACACAAAAATTTTCAGGGTTCCCCGAGGTCAAAATAAGAGTCACAAGGGTTAAACAAAGCGTCACGAGGGTCATATGGGGTCACTTTGTTATTTAATTTTAAATATTTGTAATTGTGCGATTAGGATAATTTTTTTTACTGAGGGAATAGAAAATTTCCTTTGCACTAAATCAAATTCTATCGATTAAAAAGTCAGTAAGCGTGGCAGAAATCCAGACACTGGCAATTACTGAGATATTGACGATGGCACCTGTTACCAAAATATCCGAAAGAATTGTCCACCCGAACTCCATGGGTTTAACGTTACTAGAAAGAGCATCAGATCTCAACAACTTTCTACTCGCAGAGAAGATCACCTTTCGTCTAGAGTATTTTGGTATTTATTTTTATCTCAGCGTTACGCGAATGTGTGGAAAACATTGAAAAAAAAACTTTCTTTCAGCACTGAATATCAAGTCTTCATTTGAATTCAGGGGACAACTCATTTTGGGAGCAGTCCCCGGACCACTTCAAATTATTACAAAAAAATGGAAACAAAATATGTGTCATTCTCGAACCGGTTGTACCGAACCAACACGCACGAAAAAAAATTATAGGAAACCCTAGCGAATTTCATAGAAAATTGTACTGGATTTTTATTGACCATTCTATTAATCTTCGGCCGGTTCTATTGAAAAATTCAGCAGCTTTTGCAGGTTTTTTTTTAATAGAAAATGTCCAACAGAAATTATTTCATATAAAAAATTAGTAGAATTTCATCCTTGAAATTTCTTAAAATTCCATTAATTTTCGTAACAGTTCCACTAAAATTCCTTGACATCTTAATGGTTACTTGCAAATCGGAATTCGCAAAAAGTCGCGCCCAAAAAAATTTTTACAAAAAACCTAGTGAATTCGATAGAAAATTTTATTGCATTTCTATTGAAAATTCTATTAGTTTTTGACCGATTCGATTGAAAAATTCGGCAATTTTACTGCATGTTTCTTTTTGTTTACGAAAACGTTCAATAGAAACTATTTTATAGAAAGTATTGGTAGAATTTTATCCTTAAAATTCCATTTATTTTGGTGGTGGTTGCATTAAAATTCCTTGAAATTTTAATAGAAGTGTCACTTGATAAAAATTTCCAAGGAGTCGCGCCCAAAATAATTTCAGCATAAAACCTCGCGAATTGAATAGAAAATTCTATTCGTTTATGGCCGATTCTATTGAAAATTTCGGCAGTTTTACTGCAAGTTTTTTTTAGAAAATGTTTTTTTAGAAATTATTTCATTGAAAAAATCAGCAGAATGTCATCTTTCCACCCAAAGTTTTCTACTGAGACGTTTTCTATAGGAATCCAACGTGAATTTCGCAAGTTTCTTCTACTTGATTCTTCTCCTCTTTTCATTAGAAAAATCAACAAAAAAAGCGTAGAAAATTTAAGCCTATGAATTTTCTGAAGAAAATATCTCAACATTATAATTTGTATAGAAAAACCAAATTCAATTTGATGTAGAATATTTTCCATAGAAAACAGATTTAATAAAAATTCAATAGAATTTTCTAGCGTATTCGCCAGGTTTTTTTGTTTATTTTTATTCTCGTACGTGAACGGAACTCGATGAATAAACCGATAGATAGACTGAACTCCACCGGAATCATCTCAGTTTTCCTCTCTCCCCATGAATGAGCTGTTCGATAATGGATCTATTCTTCTCGATGATGATATCAAAAGAAACTGATCAATAATGACGAGAAATTTCTCCGGCTCGTTTGAATAATCAGTGAAATGTGGCTGACCATATGGATCCGAAAGGTCATCTTGATGCTCAGGACATTAAAAACACCATAAACCGAAATTCGAGAGTAATGATGAATGAAGCATGTGTAAATGCCGGCGATGAAAGTAATCATCATTGAAAGGACAAGAGGAGACTTGATGACTCGACTGATCCCGAGAATTATTGATCCCAAATGGACCATTAGTCATTTATTCCGAGAAAAATAATACCTTTGAATCGAATAGAACTTTTAATTTGGAATTTTGAATTCACTTCGATAATATTTTTGGCGACCATAAAAAAAACGTATATTGATTTTAATGAAAGTGTTTTAATGATGTAAAACGAATAATTAATCAGTTCCAAATGAAGCATCTATCAGAATTAAATGAACGATTATTAATAAATTATATTCACTTCAATGGAGAAATGTTTTAATCATATGAACGTTTCACTGTCTAAACAATAATTAATTTCTAATGAAGAATGTTTTTATTTTGATCAAGGAAACATTTGTTTACATTGGAAGCGTTCTTTATTTGATGTGAATAAAAAAGCCAATGAAAATCTAATTTTAGTTTGAATAGAAGCTTTATTACAAGCTATTCGAATAAATCGATTCATTTGATTCGAATAAAATTCACTCAATTCCAATCAACCATTTCTCTAAATGTTGACATTGTGTCTTGGAGTCGCTTGTTTCCTACATATCGGGATGTTCCACAAGTCTCTTATCACGAGCCCCTCATGATTTTCTATAAAAACCCCAAGAAATATCAAAGCAGTGATAGGCATATCAACCAATTATAATGACCGTTAAATTGTGAAGCTGTCAATGTTTAACATAAATTAAAAAATTTTAAATATTAGAATAAACATCAATTTGTACAATTAAATTTTGAAATATTCTATCAACCAATAATTTAGGTAGGAAAATTGACGATTATTTGGATAATCGAAAATCAAGTACCTAAAGTTAGAATTAGCTTGGTAACCAAAAAATTACATTTTAATATTATCAAATATTTTATTCACCATCGATCGAAAAATTTAGCTAATAAATTCTATAATATTTTAAATTTGGNGTAATGATGAATGAAGCATGTGTAAATGCCGGCGATGAAAGTAATCATCATTGAAAGGACAAGAGGAGACTTGATGACTCGACTGATCCCGAGAATTATTGATCCCAAATGGACCATTAGTCATTTATTCCGAGAAAAATAATACCTTTGAATCGAATAGAACTTTTAATTTGGAATTTTGAATTCACTTCGATAATATTTTTGGCGACCATAAAAAAAACGTATATTGATTTTAATGAAAGTGTTTTAATGATGTAAAACGAATAATTAATCAGTTCCAAATGAAGCATCTATCAGAATTAAATGAACGATTATTAATAAATTATATTCACTTCAATGGAGAAATGTTTTAATCATATGAACGTTTCACTGTCTAAACAATAATTAATTTCTAATGAAGAATGTTTTTATTTTGATCAAGGAAACATTTGTTTACATTGGAAGCGTTCTTTATTTGATGTGAATAAAAAAGCCAATGAAAATCTAATTTTAGTTTGAATAGAAGCTTTATTACAAGCTATTCGAATAAATCGATTCATTTGATTCGAATAAAATTCACTCAATTCCAATCAACCATTTCTCTAAATGTTGACATTGTGTCTTGGAGTCGCTTGTTTCCTACATATCGGGATGTTCCACAAGTCTCTTATCACGAGCCCCTCATGATTTTCTATAAAAACCCCAAGAAATATCAAAGCAGTGATAGGCATATCAACCAATTATAATGACCGTTAAATTGTGAAGCTGTCAATGTTTAACATAAATTAAAAAATTTTAAATATTAGAATAAACATCAATTTGTACAATTAAATTTTGAAATATTCTATCAACCAATAATTTAGGTAGGAAAATTGACGATTATTTGGATAATCGAAAATCAAGTACCTAAAGTTAGAATTAGCTTGGTAACCAAAAAATTACATTTTAATATTATCAAATATTTTATTCACCATCGATCGAAAAATTTAGCTAATAAATTCTATAATATTTTAAATTTGGTAAATATAGTTACACTTTGAACAATATAACGAGATAATCCTTTTTAATATTGCCAAAATCTAATATTATTGCCTATTCCTGTATCATAGCCAAATTATTATACTAATTATTGTATTGAAATGAATAGTTAATCAACTCTAAATGGATCATCTATCGGAATCAAATAAACGATTATCAATAATTCTTGAATACGAGCTATTCAACTAACAATAAGAATGAGCGTTTATGAAAAGATTTTGGGGCGAAATAATAAATAATAAAAAGAAATATGAAAAAGGAGTGACACGTCCGTGGACGGTAGGCACGAAGAATAAAAAAAGAATAACAATATAGAAAGAGACGATCGCACATGAACGTGGAAGAGAGGGAGAAAAAGAACAAATACGCAACACTATTATGTTGACTTCAATGGAGAAATATTTTAATCATATGAACACTGCACTGTCTAAACAATTATTAATTTCTAATGAATAAAGTTTTTATTTTGATCAAGGTAACATTTGTTTATATGATAACATTTGTTTGATATGAATAAAAGTGCCAATGAAAATCTAATTTTAGTTTGAACAGAAGCTTCATTACGAGCTATTCAAATAAATCCACTCATTTAATTCAAATAAAGGTCATTCAATTCCAATAAATCATTTCTGCGACTGCTGACATTGTGTCTTAGAGTCGCTTGTTTCATACACGAATCATGTCCAAATGTTCCTACATTTTATTTATTTTATTCATTTATTGAAACACGAATTCAACAGCCGAAGCCAATAATAGGATTCAATTCAGCCGAACACTAAAGTTCGTGAACAGAATACATAGGATACAAGCAGGGATCCTCATCAATATTAAATTGCTCTAATATTACAAGAATTTGACCCTTACAAGAATTTCAAATTTCACCGGTTTTTCGTTGCAAGGGTTAACTTGCCAACGCGGCCATCGCCCGAGGGCCTTCAGCCAGGGAATGTTGAATGTGGAGTGGATTTTTCAGTTGAAAATTCCGTGGAATATTCGGTTTGAAAATTGTGTTGAATTTTCAGTTGAATATTATGTGGAAAATTGTGATGAAAAATTGGTGTGGAATTTTGGCCCGGCCGGGACTCGAACCTGGGAGCTTGAGGTTGTGAATCTCATGCTGCTACCAAGTGCGCCACACAGCCGGGTTTGACCCTTACATTAATGAAGGTTTAAAATATGTTGATTCAATTTTTCAAATAATATAATATTAATAATCTGATTTTTCACGAATAATGATGTATTTAAAATTTGTTAATCTGAAACTGTAAATTTACTACTAAGTGAATAATTCAAATTTCTTGAAGGGGGATTTTCGATTACACAAGTAATCGTCAATCTCCCTACCTCAATTATTGATTGATAAAATAGTTGAAAATTTTAATATTTGAATTGATGATACTTAAGTATTCAAAAAATTTCAAGAGTGATGTTATCTAATTAAGGGCTACAATATTAACCGTAATAAAATATTACAAATTTGGCTGTCCCTGGATACAAGTTCAGGTTGTTCCCGAACTTTAGTGCTCGATTGTATATCCATGGCAACGTAAATAAATTGAAAAATTGCAGGATTCCACGCACGAAAAAATTTAATAGAAAAACCGATCGAATTCGTTACAAAATTCTATTGAATTTCTATCAAACTTTCTATTAGTTTTTGGCTGATTCTGTTGACATGTTTATTAGAAAACATTTAATAGAAAAAGTCAACAGAATTCGATTTTTCTATATAACTTATTCTTTTCATATATTTTCTATAGAATTTGCTCGACTCAAATTTTCTAAGTTTTTTTCATTCTATTTTTATTTTCTTCTCATCAAGAAAATCAAACGAAAAAACTTGGAAAATTTGAGCCGAGGAAATTCTACAGAAAATATCTCAATAGAATAAGTTATATAAAAAAATTCAATTCTATTGACTTTTTCTACTGAATATTTTCTATTGAACATTTCAATAGAACCGGCCAAAAACTAATAGAACACTTCAATAGAAATTCAATAGAATTTTTTAACGAATTCGATAGGTTTTTCTATTAAATCTTTTCGTCCGTGTGACATAGGAGGTCAGCAGATCCAAGATGGCACATGATGAACATATTTTTAAAAAAACACATTTGCAGCAACGCTTTCACAAGATCTTGCCTTATCAGCAATTACTGTCATTGATTCATGAATTATATGTCAATATGAGGAAATCTCTTTACAAGTAAATTGATTCTAACAGCCGTACTAAATTGCCACACTGAGAGAAAGAACTGCTTTTGGCAACGAAGGTTTACTTGATGCAAGAAAATATTCCCTTGTCAATTTTAAAAATCGTGAATCAGAATGAGATTCTCTTGTCCTGAGAAAATTTCCAAGCGTTCTCAAGAGTAGAAATGATGTCCTTCCTATAAATTCATAATAATTCTCTCAATGAAAAAATTAATAATCGCCGAATTACGGCGAAAGACAAACTCTAATTGGCGCCAAAATTCTTGACATTTTATTGACAATTTTTGGTAAAAATTCCAGATTTAGAAAAAATTAGCTTTTTGAGTAATTAACGATAAAAAAACAGTTGCTCAAATAAACGCCGTCAAACGGAAGATAATGTTATGTATGACGTCTCATTTTGAAGCGTTTTTCAAGTTCTTTGAGTGCGCTAAATAGCGATTTGATATTTGAGTGCGCTAAATAGCTTGAAACCTCGCAGAAATATTGGGGCCAATTTGGAAAAAAAATTTTTTTTATCAAAAACTAGCAATTTTCAAAAAAATGATTTCAAATTCCCTCAATTATCTATATTTTCCAACTGTTCTTTTTTAAGAATTTTTGTCTAATGGCCATCTTCTCAGAAAAAATTGAGACGAAAATCCCCAGCACACACAATACAATAATTCACTTATTTCAAGCAAGATTCTTTAACTATTAACAAAGTTAAGTAGTAAGTTAAGTAAGTTCAGTATGACCAAATAAATATTCATTAATACTTAACGAATGATTCACTTGAAAGCTGAAAATCGAGTGAAACAAGGCTTTTCAAATATGCATTTGTTAACTATTAACGAATGAACATTTGGTGAGACCAAATAAATCCTAACTTTCGACCAAATCCATTCGTTAGCAATCACTAATTTTTTCTATCAGTGCATCGGCTTTTTGCTCATATTGGAGCACCCCACATGTCCCTTATCACGAGCTCCTCAGGATTTTCCATGAAAATCCCAGAAATATAAAATCCAAATTATAGAAGTTCAGAGGTTCCAGTCATCTCCCCCTAATTCAACAATTAATTACAGACAATTTCCAATCCCTCCAATAGCAGAAAATTTTAATTACCCACCAAACGCATCAATCTCCCCATTACACCTGCAAAAACAATTACGTGACGATATTTCCCAGAAAACCGAGCGAAGTAAAAACCTCAGTACGTGCTCACCAGCAAAGAAAGCCCACTAATGCGCAATACGTCGAGGACGGAGAGTCAACATGAGTGAAGAAGGTAAAGATAAACCTTTTGCACAAGAGCCAAAAGCCGGGGGAGGGGATAGTCTTCACCTCTTATCCATCTGATTTCGTCTCCTTTTTTACGAACGATAAAAATATCGATATATTCAGTCTAAAGACGAAGGTCTTGAGCAACAACTCCTGTCTCCCCCGGCTGATCTTTTGAGGCCAGTGAGGGTTTTTCGGTTTCCTAACGAGACAACAGCGCCTGTGAGCATTGGCAATTTCACCGCGAGTTGGGACAAACAAAAGGAGACCCTCAGAGGTATTACGAGACAGTTTTATATACGTGTAAAATGTGAGCCGAGGGACTTCAACTTGGTAAAATTCGAAATTGCGCTTCACTGATGATCGCTGTTCGAGGTGCAGCGGGGATCGCCGTTCAATGGGAAGCCTTTAATCAAGGGGGCCGGTGCCTGGTAAATCTTTCGGTTGAATTGAAACACCTCATGGGAGTGGGAGCAGATCGGAGTCGTTTGACTTTTATCGGTTTTTGGTTGGAGTCAATGCTGATGGTTTTATGAATGCAACTTTCTTGGTGATCACAGGGGAAATAAAGTCGACACGCCTACGTTGTTATTCATGTGTGGGGTGCATTGACGCGTCCGGGGTGCTGGAACGGGTCAACCGCCACGTTAACCCTGGTTTGGTCACTATAATATGAGGGAAACGCCGCGGCGCATCGTTTTTTTTTCAATTACCATTGACTTGCTAACCGGAAAAATTGGAAAAATAGTACATTATGTCATCGGGCGATAAAAGTATTATCGCAGTGTGACATACAATATTTTATGTCGTTGGGCCCGAAAAGCGCGATTTATCGGGCCTACTAACATAAATTGACTTTTTCAATTGAAGTGTCTATAAAATTATAGTAGTCTAGAGAACGACATAATTTCCGAAATCCATAAAGAAAACAAATTATTTCCAACGGATGAATTTTTTTTTCCCATGTTAAATGAAATTGCGCGTTATGCGACATTGGCGGAAACTGACTGAACGCGTCCGGCAGTGTAGAGTGATTTCGGCAACGCTGGAGTCTAAATAACGCGGCGGCGAATGCCGCGGAGGTGACTGAAGTCACGGGGTCGCGTATAGTGATCCGAGTAGGGTTAATCAAGGGGGTCGATGCCCGGTAAATCTTTCGGCTGAATTGAAATACCTCATGGAAGTGGGGGCAGATCGGAGTCGTTTGACTTTTATCGGTTTTTGGTTGGGGTCAATGGTGATGGTTTTATGAATGCAACTTTCTTGGTGATCACAGGGGAAATAACGTGGACACGCCTATGCTGTTATTCATGTGCGGGTGCATTGACGTGTCCGCGGCGTTGGGAATGGGTCAAACGCCACGAACGACTCCGGCTAACCGGATTTTTTTTTTAATTTGACTTGTTCAATTGAAGTCTGTATAAAATTATAGTACAGTTGAATTAATTGAAAGAAGTAATATTGAGTTTACCCAGCAAACAGTACATCGACAATTTGTCGACAAATTGCCGATGTCTTGTTAAATTTTAGATGGCACTGGCAAAAACTGTTTTCTGGGTAACAAGGAAAAGGGCATAATGAAAGGGTATCAACATGAATAAACGAAGCATAATTGCCCAAATCATTTTAATCAGAGAAAAATAGAATAATTCTGCTTTCTTAAAATTGCGACTACTACACTGATAGAATGATTTATTTATTCCAAACGAGATTCATTAATTGTTAACGAATGGTATTAATAATGGCAGATATTCTTTAACAGTTTGTGAATGGGTCACTAGAAAGGCGAAAGTCAGGTCAAACAACGCTCCTCAAATAGGCATTTGTTAACTATTAACGAATGAACATTTGGTAAGACCGAATAGACTCTAGCCTCCAATAAAATCCATTGGTTGACAATAACTAATCTTTTCTATCAGTGTAAGGTTTTCTTCGAACAAAGTGATTAGAATTAATAGCTAGAATTATATGAGATTATTTCATATTTTTGGCGTTAAGAATAGGAGAATCTGAATGCGACATAGTGAATGATAATCGATTTTTCACTTTGAACAAATAATATCAAAATGCAAATACAAAAATTTCTGAGATGAATAAAAAGAAGCTGTGACTCAATATTCCAAATTGAGTTTTAATTTTCGATTTGGTGCTGAAAAGACGAGATGACAATATTCTAAGCGCGGAATTATATGAGATGATGATATGAACAACAAATTAATTGAATTACCGTTTGAATTAACTAAATATTGATAACAAAAATTTCATTAACGAATATTTATGAATTCCTGACATTTACACTCTAAAGTGTGTTATAGAAGGAATTGAATTGTAATTATGATTGAAATTTTATTTAGTGAGCACAGGAATTACACGACGAGAAATGTTCAGTAAAAATTACGGAACTCACAATTCACTCACCGATTACGGAATCGACTCAGGAAATTTAAGTGACGGTATCGTAATTTTTCACAGGAGATTCAGATAAAAATTACGGAACACTCCGGAAAAATTCCGTGACAGTTCTGTAAAATTTCCTACAACCACATTTCGCTTCGGAATTACGGAAAAGATACCTAATTTTTATTGAATATTTCTCTCCGTGTAGAGCATGAGCAAATCATTTATTGTAATATGAAAATTTGACATCTGATAAATTGGGACATATGATTCTCATCGATCGTATCGCTTCTCACAATAAGAATAATTATAAACAATCAATTCAAGAAAGGAATATCGAATCTAACAGGAAAAAGGGCATAATGAAAGGGCATCAGTACCGCAAAAAATCCAAATCTTGAATTGGAACGACTGCAAAGCTTCCAATAGGCTGCGAAAAATCCAAAAAACAAAAAAATTCGGACTCACCGATTTCTCTGGGAGCCTCTCGTAACAGGTGGCAGTAGATTCCCCGTGATATTGATGTTCTGAGCATTCCTTATACTCCTCTGATCCGCGGAAGTCCTCGGCAGCCTTGGGCTACCACCCACTGCGAAGCCCAAGAGGCAAGCGGTCAACACCGCCGCTCTCATTATCAACGAATTTTCCACACTTTGTTAACAAATTCCACTATTCACACTTTATTTCACACCTTTCGCCCGCAGCACACGACTGCAACAACTTTTAATTTGTCCGATGGTCCAGTTTACCCAAGTGAAACAAAACCAAACTGTTCAACTGAAAAAAAAAAACTCAAAATTTCCTTCGGATATTTAAAATGAATTAATTAATTCCAGCCTTCTCCACCGGATTTCTTTTATTGGCCTTGTCAAGATGTTAATCTGTCGTTAAAAAGATATCTGGTCCATGACAGAGTTGAACCGTTAACTAGTCTCCCTTCGACTAAACAAAATAGAACTCTCAACGCTCTCCACAAAACCGTTGTCTTGCAGTTGACCCACTAGTCAACTTTAGAGAAATATCCACTGATGTCTCAATCCTCCAACCTTCGAAAAATAATTAATTCACACCAATAACTTTATTCGAACCACTGAATTTTTCTTTTGAAATTTTTTTTCAATCAAAAAACTGTCACCGAAATTTCACTTGTTTGGGTCCGAATGCCGAATATCACTTGACGAATTATCGAGGATTTTTTCGGTTCGTTAGAAACTGATGATTTTTACACTTGACGTTTACATTAATTCAAAAATGCAGAGCGCCGGTCCCGCGTCCGCACTATGACTTGGCTGTTGGTGAAGTGTCGGTAGGTGGTGGAACGTTTGCGGTGTTGAGGCCCTGCCAAAGGCCCCGTACCACCACCCCATTCTGTACCGGTAACCGGGAGAGGCACGCGTTGCCAGTCATACCTCACAACTGTCCCACAATCTACAGACCAGCGAGAAATTAGCCAAAAATTTCCGCTTCCCCCTCCACTTTCCAATATTTTTTTTTCTATTTTTGAGAGGCAAAATCGCTCGAAACAAATTATTTGAATGAAAATTTTCGTTATCCTGAGACCGAAGGAATTGAAGAAGTTGAAGTGCGAGGTTCGTACTTTCTTCGTCGATAGTAAGAAGTTTACTTTCACATCGAAAAAGCCTAACCGAGTGACCGCCGTGCGTTCGTGTTATGGATATTGCCGGCTCGCCAGTCGATGAGGACAGATGACCGCTGGAATAATTATCGGCGGAAGGGGGGAGGAGGGGGATCAGTGCGAGGATCACGGTTGTGCAGATAGATTTGGGGGGACAAGAAAGATTTCAGTTTTGCTTACGGGTGGAAGCTTTGTGATCGCTCAAATTTAAGTTTTCAATTCAGTAGCGAAGTGGTAAAACGGTATAACTCAATTTTAACTATTGACCAGTTTTCAATGAATATCTCGGAATGTAAGGGAGATAGCAAAAATTTTGTTATAACCTTGTTACAGACACGACTAAAATTCCAGAACATTCAACTCGAGCACCATCGGGAACCTTCGGTTGAGGGGTCAGACGATGGTGAAAACTCCCAAATTTAGTCTTACATCGTACCTCAAAGAATACAGTAGCTTCTTGAACCTCATCTAGCTCACTAGTAGCCAAGTACATCACCAGTCATTGTAAGATCAACGTTTCGGTCAGTACATCACCACAATAATTAGTTAAACTTCAACTAAAGTCAGTGATTCAACATCAGTATTAAATTCAGAGACAATTATCAGTGAAATAAGACTATCAACAGTGACAATTATACCAAAGAGTGTAAATAGTTGATTAACGACCTGGTTCGATCCCACGAATAAACGGGAATTTTTATAATTCGTCTCAACGTTAATTTTCCAGCATTTGAGAGCTACAACAAATGTAATTACGAAAATTTCGCCATCTCCCTTAGATTGGGAAATATTCCCCAAAAACTCAACCCGGAGATAAGTAGATTCAAATCGTTTAACCACTTCGCTACTGAATTGTTTGTTAGGGTAACTAAATATGATATAAAAATGTGTGTCTAAATATGGTCTATACGTATATGTATGTATTTGGTCTTTTTTTATTTTCTTCGAAATTTTTTTATGAAGGACCAATTGAATTTCATGGATTTTTTCATGAATACAGACTTTACCATTCACATTTAATTTTCATCACTGGTGCATAAAGTTGAATTTTACGTACATCGTGATGAAAAGTAGGGTTCGATACTCGAGGGAAAAGTGTTTTTGACACTTAGGAGGGTAGCCTTCGGCGAGCACAAGACACCTCCCACGGGTCGAAAAACACTGACGCACTCGTATCGAAATATAGTATTTTTATAGATTCGAAAAAAATGATACTTTTCCAAAAATCAATTTTTCAACGATCAATAAAAAAATTGAAAATTGTGTCAAATTTTGCAGAAAAATCCTTTTAAGCCTGCAAACCTGCAAAATTTGACACACTCGTTCCTAGGCAGGGAAGCTTGAGGAAAATATCCGATTAATTTTGAAGCACGAGTGGTATTTGACGGATTATTTTTCCATTCGGATTTCGGCCAAGCAGAGTGCAGTGAACAGCATCCGGATACATTTACACAGCCATACATTTACAACCCACTTTTTTGTTTATCTATCACACAGAATATTAAACGTGAAATGCGTTGAAAGATGAGAAACATTTGAAAAGCTACTAGTGAATTTTCATTGGAAATTTTTTAGAAATTTCCGAAATAAAACTGTTTGACAGCCTCAAATACTGTGGTCTGATTGGCTGAAATCAGAGTGAGGAAAATAATCATAAAAATGAAATTAATCATGACTCAAAACATTGATGACAAATCGCTCTGGATTCTATCAAAATATGATGGGGGGAACACAATTTGTTGTTGAGTTACAGCACACTGTGAAAAATTTTTGTCTGAAATTTCCCCTACACTTTTTGGAAATTTTTATCGAATTTAATTATCACAGAAATTTGAATTTTTCATCATTAAAAATTCAGAATTTCGTGGAGAAACCAAAGAGAACTCTAAAATTCAGTTCCATTTTCCTCTGAAAATGAATAAAAAACAGAAAATTCTAGTATATATATTCTTGAATTTTGCAGGACAGTGATACTGAATGTGATTTAGAGGGAAAATCATGAAATTTCAGATTTCACTGAAAATTCAATGTAATTTGGCACTGAATATTCGTATTAGATTGGAAATTCAAATAAACTAAGAATTCTCGTCCTTATGCTGCTTAATATTCTGGAATTTTACTGAATTTTCAGTGAAACCTCAAATTTTATGATTTTTTCTCCTAAATCGCATTCAGTGTCACTGTCCTGAAAATTAGTAGTCAACTGTCCATGCAATTTCAGTTTTTGCTAACAGTGTACCGTTAACATTTAATTTTCATCACATGTGCATAAAGTGAAATTTTGCGCAAAATCCCACTTTCTACACATCCTGATGAAAATAGCGTTCGATATTCGTCGGAAAAGTCCGCGCTGCACCCCTTCGCCGGATCAAAAAACAGTTTTACACACTCGTATCGAAATATACTATTTTCATACACATTCAAAAAAATTGATAGTTTTCCAAAATGCGATATTTTTTGAAATAGTGAATTTCAAAAAAGAAAACCCATTCGAAAGCAAATTGCGAAATTGTTAGCAATAATTACTATACTGATTTATTTAAAATACCATTATCCACTTGTTTATTTAATTTTAATCCCCAGATTGATCCTAATTGGTGTTTTAGTCACCAGAGGTGGTGGTGTAGTCACCAGAGGTGACTACATTGGTTACATATGGAAAAGACCAGTTGATAAACTGATAAACCAAATTATGTTAAATAAACGCCTTTAATTGTTGAAAAATAAATTTTCTCAACACACATGATGCGAAATGGAAAACAATAATGTAATTCTTGCTCTATATGTGACACATATTTCCGATCTACGCACACAGCGTTTCTCCATAGGTGTTCCCTCGGGTCACCACTCCACTTAGTGACCGCGCTCAACGCTGCTCAACTTTCCACAGCTCTAACTAGACTGCAGTGTGCATACGCTGGCCCCCGGGGACTACTTACCATGTTTTTTATTTTTAATATTAGTCTCAAGACTATCTCGGGAGTGTAAAGGAATGTTATGACAACTGCAATTGTGTTTAGAAGCAATAAATTACGAGTTTCTGGGTCATGTTCCGCATGCTTTTACTCTCGATTTTATGGATATTGGAGGAAATTAGCTAATGCAAAAATTGAGAAAAATTATAGGAGCGGAGGGTGGAGCAGAATTGTTTCCTTTCAATATCCAGTAACTCGAAGTCGACAACTAAACACGTTTCCATTCCTTATTTACGAAATTATCCATTTAATTATCCATTTTGAGAGAATAAAAAAACTTGATGTTTTGTGTCAGACATATCAGTTTCTCAATAGAAATATCTCGAAAACGAGTGATGATAAGGGAAAATGTCAAATAACCTTTTTTGGCGGAAATTTCCTCTGCTATGGAAAAGGTTTTATGGTATTTTTCTCTGGGATGAATAATTCTCGAGATATTTTCTTTTGTCACTAAAACCTGTATGTCATAATCCGCTATTTTTTTTCACGTTATACATATTCGCTTACTAGTGCATGAATAATTACTGAAGCAGTTGTCCTGATATTTTTAATATTTCCCTTGACAATAAATCACATTGTCAATAAATACTCAGCATTAAACTCGAAACCATAGCGTCATGATTTATATTTCCTATTCTGCAATTTGAATCGCCGATCGCAATGGGAGTATCAGGAGTTATGGACCGGAATATGCAATAGTAATAAAAATTATATTTCCCGAGTTATAAATTTTCGAAAAGTATATTTTTCATGACTTCAAAATTTAGAGACAGTATATAATTAAAACCAAGTTGACGATTTCATTTTTTGATAAATTAGTATAATTATTGTTGTTAATAAATTAACAATTGGCTTCCGAATGGGTTTTATTTATTTTTATTCTCATTTCACTATTTTCTTCTCCTATTTTTTTATGTCATAGTACTATCATCAATTAAAATGCCATCAAAATTTTGCTTGATTAAGTAGGCATTGAAATATACTTTTCAAGTTCTGTTTTAATGGCTATCACTAATAATTCTTTTAGTAATCATGAGAAGCCCGATTTTCTCGTTCAAATCGCATAAACACACGTACGAAAAAATTCAATAGAAAAACCTATAAAAATCAATTTTTCTATATTTTTCTACATTTTGATTTTTCTGTATAATTTTCATTCTATTTTTATTTTTTCCCATCAAGAAAATCAAACCAAAAAAATTAGAAAATTTGATCCGAACGAATTCTATAGAAAATATCTCAATAGAATAAGTTATATAGAAAAATTGAATTCTATTGACTTTTTCTACAGAATATTGTCTACTAAACATTTCAATAGAATCGGCCAAAAACTAATAGAAAGTTCAATAGAATTTTCTAACGAATTCGCTAGCTTTTTTTATTGAATTTTTTCATCCGTGCAATGTGCTGTAACTCAACAACGAATTGTGCGATCCCCATCATATTCTGGTAGAATCAAGAGCTGTGACTAATTCTACTTTGATGACAATCTTTTGAATGATCGTTGAAAAATCGATTTCTGGAAAAATATAAATTTCTTCGAATCTGTGTAAAAAAATTACATTTTAATTGGTGTCAATGAATAGAGTTTATTAAAATTTATATTCATCAAAAAATTCATGAAATTCAATTGATCCCTTTTAGGAAAATTTCCCCTTAACACTATTTCGGATCATTTTTACCCGTTATTTTTACTGACAATGAATTTAATCCCCCATTAATTAAAATGATTCTCTATTTGTTGCGATTGCGTCGTCCCATTGAGTGGGGAATATCAGGACAATGACAGTTATAACACCTCCGGCTGAACGATATATGCAGTGCCTTTCCATACGGCACTCGCGCCAGCATTTCCCACTCGCCCAGACGCCAAGGCGAACGTTCTTGCGTTACCATTTAACTCAGTCCGACTTGATTGTAACTATTATAATTCCTCATTTAACGAATGCCTCGTGTCCAGGAGCGACGCCCTCCTTTTAATCTGTCTGAGGTGGACGTGTGTATGCGATTCCAGTTATGCAAGGGATTGATTAATTAATCGGATGATGAAGGAGTTTCATCAACCCAGTTAATGGAGAACGAAAATGTAACATTTTCTTGCTGCGGAATGGATGCTGTGTAATCTTTCAAATTTAAGTTCTGGATTTTTTGTATTATATAAAATTAGCGCAAAATAAACATGGGAAATTGACCGTTATGACGCAGAGATTAATTTGTGTGTTTGAAGAATTTGCAAATATCTTTCTGTTTTTTGGCATTTTACGCCTGAAAAAATTCAATAGAAAACCTAGCGAATTCGTTAGAAAATTCTATTGGTGTTCTACAGGAATTCTATGGGGTTTCTATAGGATTTCTATTGGAATTCTATTGAAAAATTCTACTTTTTTGCGCTGATTCTATTGCATATTTGATAGGAAAAAGTGAATATATTGTTCCGTATCCTCCTTCGAATCCTGATTCAATTGTCTATCATCGAACGGATCTCCAAAAGCCCTCATCTTGGTAACCATTGTCTTTTGGGTAATATGGATATTTGACGGATTCTCTTTCGAGCTCTTGTGCAAGTATTTACTCAGTTGTAATTAATAGATCGCCGCAACCATTTGAGTTAACCTGTGTGATTGATTTATTCTTCGCCGGATACAACAATATTTTGAATTTCTATTCGAATTTTTCTCTTGAGTTTTTGCTTCCGAATGGAAGCATTATAATCGTTCAAATTTAAGTTTTGGATTTTTTGTATTATATAAAATTAGCGCAAGATGAACATGGAAAATTGAACGTTATGACGCAGAGATTAATTTGTGTGTTTGAAGAATTTGTGAATATCTTTCTGTTTTTTAGCGTTTCACGCCCGAACAAATTCAATAGAAAACCTAGCGAATTTGCTAGAAAATTCTACTGAAGTTCTATAGGAATTCTATGGGTTTTCTATAGAATTTCTATTAGAATTCTATTGAAAAATTCTACTTTTTTTGCGCTGATTCTATTGCATATTTGATAGGAAAAAGTGAATATATTGTTCCGTATCCTCCTCCGAATCCTGATTCAATTGTCTATTATCGAACGGATCTCAAGAAGCCCTCATCTTGGTAACGATTGTCTTTTAGGTAATATGGATATTTGACGAATTCTCTTTGGAGCTCTTGTGCAAGTATTTACTTACATTACATTTGAGTTAACCTGTGTATTGTGTAATTGATTTATTCTTCGCCGGATACAACAATATTTTGAATTTCTGCTCGTTTTTTTTTCTTGAGTTTTTGCTTCCGAATGGAAGCTTTATAATCGTTCAAATTTAAGTTTTGGATTTTTTGTGTTATATCGGCGCATTATGATTCAAAAAGTCCGAAAATGCAATTTTTAGACCGTGTCCATACGGATGTGTGTGCTACAATTTTTTTTCAATTGTTCGCTAATGAATTGGTGGAACTGAATCTTTTATTTCAAATGTAGGTATTGTTGAGCCCTCCCCATCGCCATTAATTAAAATTTAATTCATCGGCTTGTTTTTTCAATTTTTGAATTTTTTCGAAAATCGGTTGTCCCCCAATAACTTAAAAAAATGTTCTGAATTGATTGAATAATGGCTGACAAATCTTCTTTGGATGTCCCTTTGACCGAGTTCGAAGATGAAGGCGACAGCAATAACCGTTATTTTGATTTATTCGAAAATTTTCAAAAATTTTGTATTTTTTGAAAATCAGAATTCCGGGGATATCTTTGAATATTATGCCTCAAATGAATTCAATCATAGCTTAAAAGGTTTGTTTTAATGCCATGAAGTCGAAATACGATAGCTATATTGGTTGATTTGATTTTTATGAAGATTGTTGAAAATTTCGAATTTTTCATGAATTTCCCTGAATGTGAACTGTCTGAAGGTTCCTTAAAATGTGATGTTTCAAATTCATTCAAATATGTGGAAATAAAATTTTTCTATTAACATTCCATCGAAGAGCTGAGGGGAGAGATGGAACTATAAAAAAGACAATCAGTTGTATAAAAGAAAGGGATAATAAGAATAATGATGATGATAGCATTTAACTAAGTTGAAAATCTGACAAAGTTAGGTAAAACAAAATCTTGTTCAATTTAATGAAATGAAATAAACCATGAATTATACATGATGGAAGGAAATGATGTGCAAAATAATTATTCGGAAGCATATTGCCAATTTATTATATTCAATACAAGAGCAATTTCCCAATTGTAAATCTTTTTTGTATCCTCGAAATATTCATTTTCTCATAAGACTCCGTGTTATTTTGGCACTTACAAATTAATTATTATCAACGATACTAGACTCCCGATTGGGCACAAACTTAACTAGAACGTTTATATTTTTATCAACTTCCGTTTCGAATTTATCCCAAATATTCATCTTCAAAATTTGATTGATATTCATACTACTTCAATGATCTATAAATTCGGGTCTTGCAGTTGTGCAAGGCCAGAATCACGGAATCAGTGAGTGTCCAGGCACTTTATTACCCATCGCTTATGAATTATGCGGCGATGTAACTGCATTTTCGAAATGACAATTATGTCATTTGGAGTGTGCTACCGCAGCCGGCAACCTGCTGAGCATGACAATGGGATGGAGAATAAAGAAGAGGGCGTTAATGTGTGTTGGAGCCCACCGAAGTGAAATTGTGTTCTCCTTTGAGCATCAGATTCATTGAAACTCGTGATCGAGCAATAAATGGGCTTGTCTGTTCTGTGGCCTTTGCCTTATACTCCAGCTCTTTGTTGGTCTCCTCTCGACGGTCTGCCTCTTGACAAGTGCACTCACGGCCTCCAGACACTAACCACCGAGGTCAGGGTCCCACTTCTTCGGTTGTATCACTATGCGATGAATAAAGCGGAATCATCTCCGTTGCTTTTTCTATCTGCAATTTATGGAATTTTTCTGCTTTCAAACACGATGAGATTGTTATGCAGAAGAAAACAATTTTTTCATCACGCTGTGACGAAAAGTGAACTTTTCGGCACGCTCCGCGTGCCTAAAAGTCCAATTTCCGCCACATTGTGATGAAAAATATTGTTCGTAACTCGTGAAAAAATGTTTTTTAGCTCGTGGGATTATATCACTCGCCTTCGGCTCGTGATATAAATACACCCATCGCCAGCACAAAAAAATTCTAAGAGAATTCGAATTTAGAGAGAAAAAATTTCCGCTTTGCCCAGCCGGGAATCGAACCCGGGTCTCCCAGATACGCGCCGGGCACTCTTACCAACTAAGCTACCGGGAACCACAGAAATTCATTCATCACATACCTACACCCATGTAGTTAAATACACCCCTTTTTTGGAATGGAAATCGGATGAGTAAAACTCGAGTTATTGTATTTTTTTTTATTTTCAAAATACCTTCTTTTTAACTAATAATGTTTTCATATTCAAATTTACTAATTTAACATTGTTTCTATTTTCTAAAAAATGATTTCGTGTGAATAAAAACACAGATAAATAAGCAGGTGAGGAACGATTTCAATACTTTCATTCGGAGCAATAAAAAACAAGTTTAAATTTGAATAAAAGCTGTTCTCTGGGTGTACTTGTTTTATTGTCCACATTCTCTTCGGAGAAAAGCGTGGAAAAGGTGTCGTGACAGTCACATTGCACCTGTAGATCTCTACTTAATTAATTCGGAATTCCTCGTTGACCTTTCTCAACTTTTGATTTATTAAGTCTCAGAGTTGTTGCATACATAAATAAATTGAGAACACATTGACACGATCTCCTCTATCGTTATAAAGTATCGGACCTAAAAGTGAAAAGGAAATATTCTAATTACCGAAAACCACGGCAACAGAAAAATTTTCCCGGTTCCGATCTTATCGAAATTCAAGATCTTTTAGCATTCGAAAATGAGAGAATTTGGAATACTAAAGGGCTCTTTGATTTATCCCCTCACATTCACATTTAATCACCGATGAATCTCAGTGAATTCGAATAATTAAAACACCTGTCTCACCTAATTTAATTCGAAAATTCTAACGATTCNCCCAGGGATAGCCGAACCTCGGTCCAAGCCTGGGCGCCCAGACTTGGCAAGCCCAGGCTTGTGCCAGGCTTGGCCCGTTTCTACAACACTGGCATTTCGTACGTGGGATGTGCATTCGAAATCTTGATTATCACTTTTACCGAATAAAACCACTGAAAATCACATTTACGTAATGTGAAGGAGTCGATGGGAATTTTTTTTAGAGAAATGGTGAAATGGTGAGGAGCATCTTAAATCAGAAAAAGTAAATGTTAGAATTTTGAAATAGTCAGTGGGATAAATAATATACAACGGTTTCTGAAGAATTCTATCCTACTGATATTATTTTGCTTCTGAATGAAAGCTTTGTAATCGTCCATTATTACGATCTTCTAATTTTGCTTGAAAATTATGTAGAATGTCACGAAACGTCAAGACATGATGTTTTTAGAAAATGTGTGTATGTACACGGAAAAAAATACTTGAATCAAGCATATTTTATACTCGAATCAAGAATACTTGATGCAAGTATATTATTCTTGATTCGAGTATATAATATACTTGCTTCAAGTATATTTTATACTCAATTGGGGGATGAGTATTTCACTTCGAAGATGATTTTTTTATATCAGG
Organism: Diachasma alloeum; assembly: GCF_001412515.2. Taxonomy (NCBI): domain Eukaryota; kingdom Metazoa; phylum Arthropoda; class Insecta; order Hymenoptera; family Braconidae; genus Diachasma; species Diachasma alloeum. The sequence continues at coordinate 630,877 of NW_021680505.1, forward strand.
CCGGGTTTTAGCAAGCCGTCTTAAGGATATACTACACCCTTTCGGCCAAAATTCACTTTTTTTTTCATTTTTCTAGCAAATTATTGATCGGATTGCCGCAAAATAATATACCGTTTTTGCGTTTTATCATCATTGATTGACTCACGAAGTTTCATGATAGTGCAATCATTTTCCTGCATTTTTTCTAAAGTATAGTCAATTTCCGAAAAGTTTTAGAAAAAACGCAGGAAAATGATTGCACGATCGTGAAACTCCGTGAGTCATTAATTAATGATAAAACGCAAAAACGGTATATTTTATCACGTCAATGCGATCAACAATTTACCAGAAAAATTCAAAAAACGTGAATTTTGGCGAAAAGGGTGTAATACATCCTTAAGTGTACTATAAGGTTCAGGCACTAAGTGTCAGAATGTAAGGGCCAAAAAGAGGTGAAAAATGGAGGTTAAAAAATGAGGGTCAGAATATAAAAGTAAAAAAAGTGGGTGTCAGGCAATGGAGGTCCAAATATGAGTCATATATTATGCTTGATCACCGCTTTTAGCCATTATATGACTCTCATTGCCTGACACCCACTTTTTTACATTTATATTCTGACCCTCATTTTTTAACCTCCACGTTTTGACCCTTACATTCTCACACTTCGCTTGGTATAACCCGGGCTAATACGAACTAATCATCTTCAAATTGAAACACCCATCCCCCATTCAAGTATATAATATACTTATTATATGAGGTATTCCATGCCAAATGAGTCAACAGCTAACCCTCACCCTCTCGAAAATTGATGGCAATTTTTTCTACGATTAGGGAGCTTGAAAAACTGTCTCTCAAATTTTTTCTGATTTTTTTGACAGCCCAGTTCGGAAATATGATTTTTTTCAAATTGTTCCGTTTTTTTACGATAACTCGAGTTCTACTCATCCGATTTCGGTTTATTAGGGGGCAAAATTTTCCATCTTTCACCACCTATAAGAATATTTTTTAAAAAAAATTTTCCAAACTTTTGATGCTCGAAATACCGAATTTTCGAAAAAAAAGTTGGAAAACTTGAATTTTGCCAATTACGTTACGGCCGATTATTTTAATTATTTTTTCAGTAATTCTTATAATGAAAACGAAAATTTTGAGCCGTCATACATGTTCGGTTCCATCCAGGATCTTTTTTTTTTTCAATTTTTTCTTCTTAAAATTGCGAAAATTTGGTGAAAACACCTTAAAACGACTTTAATTATGTATCGAAAAATATATAATATATAGGTATATATTTAAATTTACTTCATACTGTTTATAATCAAAGTCAACCAATGGCAATTTGGGGTATTTTGACCGAATTCGCGGAATTTTGAGAATAAAAAATTACAAATAAAATAGGTCTAAGACGAAACCCAACATGTATGACGGCTCAAAATTTTTGTTTTGATATAGGAATTACTGAAGAAAAAAATTAAAATAATCAACGGTAACGTAATTAGCCAAATTCAAGTTTTTCAACTTTTTTTTCTCGAAAATTTGTTATTTCGAGCATCTAGAAATAGGAAAAAATTTGGACAAAAAACATTCTTATAGATGGTGAAAAATGGAAAATTTTGATCCCTAATAAATCGAAATCGGATGAGTAGAACTCGAGTTATTGTAAAAAAAACTAACAATTTGAAAAAAAAAAATGTCTCCGAACTGGGCTATCAAAAAAATTTGAAAAAATTTGAGAGATAGTTTTTCAAGCCCCCCAATCGTAGAAAAAATCGCCATCAATTTTCAAGAGGGTGAGGCTCAGCCGTTGACTCATTTGGCATGGAATACCTCATATATATTATATTATTATATACTTATATGATATAAATAATAAGTATATTTATATGATACGTGCGTGTAACCG
>NW_021680505.1:633827-712354 GCF_001412515.2 Diachasma alloeum
CCCCAGACTTCATCACGCACTTATCATATAAAATAGTATACGCAACACGTGCGGACAGCAGGCGGTCTCAGTAACCGCCTGCTTTCCGCACTAGTTGCGTAATGTACTATATTAACATTGTTGAGCTATATATTAAGATACTTCTTATTATATATATTATATTATATACTTGAATGAAGTATATTTTATACTCAATTCAAGTACATTTTTGTTTCGTGTATGTCAGTATGTGTGCGCAGATTTTTCGAAATTTTGTTATAAATTTTCACGAAAAAAGGAGTCAAGTAGAAGCCAAAAATCTGAAATCTTGTGGAATAATTGGCATTATTTGAGAGTACATCTAGGCGAAATTTCAGCTCAATGAATTCCGCGGTTACGCATTTTTTAAAATAGAAATGTTCAATAGAATGAATTTTATAGATCGAATCTATATTGATTTTTCCCTGTCATATTTTATATCAAATATTCGTCTCCAAAAAAAACGCGCAGAAAAAGCAACATTTTTCAAGGAAATCGGCGAAAAAGAAATCGAACTCCAACGGAATTTTCCAACAAATGCGTTTAAATTTTTTACTGAATTTTTACGTACGTGAAATGACGCATTTTTGGCAGCCCCTCCCCTAATAAGTTTCAGTAAAAGCCACCTGGAGAAAGGGCGTTACGTAGTAATTGGCTATGACGAAAATTCTAACGACACTAAATAAAAGTTAAGTAATAAGGTGTACTTATGGGCTCTCTTTCTAATGCCGGCGTGCGTTGTTTTCCCGTGATTCAATTGAGGGTAGATTATACTGCTCGGTGTGCATTACAGAAATATGGGATGACGTGTGTGTGGTAAGGTGTGTTTTTTCTCAAATGGGTGTGTAACTGGAGATGGAAAAATTGTTGTTGATGAATTCTAGGAATTACTGTGAGGAATTCATTTGAACAAAAAATTATTAAATGGGATTGAGACAATCGGCATTTGTCTAATGATATTGCAAATTTAATGGTATTGCAAACATTGCAAATTAGCTCTGCCGAAAAACTATATGAGGTATTCCATGCCAAATGAGTAAACGGCTGACCTTCACCTGTTTGGAAATTGATCTCGATTTTTTCGATGATTGGAGGGCTAGAAAAACTATCTTTCAATTTTTTTCAGATTTCGAGGAAAATCCATTTCGGTTTTTTTTCAATAACTCGGATTGTATTCAGCCGATTTTAATTTATGATGGCTCAAAATTTTCCATTTTCTACCATTTACAAGAAGCTTCTCGATAATGTTTTTTTTTAATCCCTAGGTGACATAAAACCAAATTTTCAAAAAAAAAATGGAAAAACTGCAATTTTCAAAATTATGTCACCTTTTATTTTTCTCATCTTTTTTCAATATCTCTTATAATCAAAACAAGCATTTAGAGCTGTCACACAATTCGTTTTCGTTCTGGATTTATTTTTTAAAATTTTTTCTTCTCAAAATTCCGCGAATTTTGTCAAAACACCCCAAAACAACTTCGATTATGTATCAAAAAAATATGTAACATATATAATTATTCATTTCAATTCACTTCATACTGTTTATAATCAATCAACGCCATTTTGGGGTATTTTGACCAAATTCGTGGAATTTCGAGAAGTAAAAATTGAAAATAAAATAGATCTAGGACGAAACCTAACTTGTATGATGCCTCAAAATACTTGTTTTGATTACAAAAGTAAGTGAAAAAAAACGAAAAAAATAAAACGTGACATAATTTTGAAAATCCTAGTTTTTCTACTTATTTTTTTGAAAATTCGGTATTATGAGTACCTAGGGGTACGAAAAAAATACTCAAACTATTTTTACAGATGGTAGAAAATTGAAGATTTTGACGTATCATAAATAAAAATCGGATGAATAGAACTGGAGTTATTGAAAAAAAAACGAAAAAACTAAGAAAAAAATCATATCTCCGAAATGGGTTGTTGAAAAAATCCGAAAAAAATTTAGAGACAATTTTTCTAGTACCCCCTCCCCGCCCCCCTCATTTACCGTGAATAGCTCACATGTTTCAGGTGAGAATATTTGATGGAGTGGAACAGCTTTACTTGAGGGAACTTAACCAACTCGATGGACGAAATTTAATATCTTTACAGAAATTAAATTGTTGTCGTGATCATCAGAAATTCACTTGACAAAAGCGGAGGTTCATATAATTCCCTGTAGAGCGAGTGTATTTACCGGAAAGACATATAAATGTCTATGCGAACAATTACGACTACGAAAATTATTATGTTTTGGTGGAAACTTTTTTGTTGTCTACAAGTAAATTGATTCAATATGATGAAATTCTCTTGAGGGAAACATATAATTTTTCGGCAGAACTAATTTTTTCTCTCAGTGTGGGTCCCTGAAAATCACTAACATCGCTGATGACTGCACACAATTCCAGTGGAAATTAGTGATAATTCCAGGAAATCAGTGACATATTCCTGAAAATCAAAACTTTCTTTCTCTGTAGAATTTCGAATGCTTTTACAAACTCCAGCTAATAATGACATTCTAAATAATTTTTGAGGTATCTGACTAATTAATTTATTCATGAAATTAGAAAAGTGTTGATATCATTAGACTTTTTAATTTTCAAACTCTCGAGAATGGACTAATGATCCCACCATTAACTGATTATGTGAATGACATTATCCATATCGATAAAGCTTCATTCAAATTCTCCAAATTCATTCAGAATATCTCCTAAACGATTATAAAACAAAATTTCGGAAAATCTCTTCCATTTGAAATCTCCCCAGGCACTTCGGCGCTTTCACTCTTCCGATAATAATTCAACAGAAAAAACAAACCTTTTCAATTAAGAATTCACATCAGGAGACCTTTTGTTTTAACAAGTGGACAATTGCATTTCTTTAATAAATGAGTCTAGTTATTGTTGTTAATAAATTAGCAATTTGCTTCCCAATTGGTTCTCTTGTTTAAATTCTTATTCCGCTATTTTCTTTCTCTATTTTTTCATGTTACGAGATCGAAGGTGCGCTCCGCGCGCCCATCACTATGATTGATTTTATATGATTCATCACGTTATTATTGTAAGTTGATTTGAACGGATATGTTATTTCACATATATAAATTTCTATAATAATACTAAGGAGAAATTCGTGGGAAATGATGAAAACTTATTTTGAAAATCCATGATTTTTTTTTTATTGAAAAGGGATGGAAATTTTGTATTGAGAATCAGTCGGAGATACGTCGAAATCCATGAAAACTTCAATTGAGGACCAACACATGTTCTATTGGAAATGGTGTTGGTATCGAAGATCAGAAAATAATTCAATGTTAATTATACGGGCGTTATCGATAGAAAACCATGAATATCTCAGATACTAAACACGATCAAGTCGGTTGTCTTTATGCAGACATATAAATATATGCACCATTTACTCAAAGATATAACTCTTTGGCGACATAATTTTTGACTTTGGCGTTCTTTCGGTGTTGTCTTATGAAAAATTTCAATGGATCTCATGATCGAACTCTCGAAAAAGCTACATATAATTTTCCGCGATTGAAAACATCTCTCTTTTTTTTTATCGTTAGTTTACATCGCTTCGACCCGGTTAGGGTATACTGCGATGATGATCAAGACTTTAAATGATTAGATCGCACCATTCTACCCGGCCGGGATTTGAACTCGGAACCTTTCGCATGTGAGGCAACGAACTTACCCACTTTTTTTTTTGTTTAACCATGTTTTTATTCAACAACACATCTATATTTACAGTATTTACAGTTATTTACATTAAAAAAACAGGTATATAAAAAAATTAACGTGATATATCTGAATTTTTAGATTAAACTATGGTCACTTAGTGACTCTCGAGTTTTTAACATTTTATGCTTTCTAATTAAGTAAAACGTTTTTCAAAAAAAAAGAAAAAAAAAAGTTTGTAATTTTAATTGTGAAAAAAAAGCGCTCATGTAATTACGTGAAAGAAAGGGGAAGAGGGAAATTTCTTCGCAATAGGGAGAAGAACTACCCCTCTCTCCTTTTTTTATATGTATAAACTCAGTCCATACGGTGAACATTATTTTGTATGAGGTATCAATAGTTGATCTTAATTAAATATGTATAAGTTGAATACTGGCTTGTGAATGCAACGAACTTACCCACTGCGCCAAGCCACCGGGCGTGAAAACATCTCTCTGTAGATCTACAACAACATTACCAACATCAATATCATCAACCAAATTAGTATCACCATCACCATGCATGCGATTTCTCATTCAGACATTCAGGAATAAACATGTGACATCTCCTATTTATATCAGATAGTACTATCATCAACTGAAATGTCATCAAAATTTAGCGTATTATTTCGTTCTGTCAAATAATTCTCGCAAGACTCGAATTCGTAATAAAGTAACACTTGTTTGAGAACTCAGCTGTTTTTCTCTCAGTGTACAGTCGAGCACTAAAGTTCGTGAACCGCCGGACCTTGCATTCTATGTATTCTGTTCACGAACTTTAGTGCTCGACTGTACATACGCCCATACGAACACTATTTAAAAATCGCATATTTAGACCGATATTTAGTTACCGTAACACAAAAAATTGTAAACTTAAGGATGTTTAGTCAGTGTCGGTAAATGTGTTTTTTTTCATGGTCAAGGAAAATTCTGTAATTTTTTCAGCAGACAGCAGAATATATAAAACAAACTTTTTTAACGCTAAAAAAATTAATCGCAATAGTCTCGGCAGAAATGAAAAAACTAATTTTTTTATATGCGGGCTCTTATGAAATTTATGTTCAAACTGATAATTAACCTACTAGAAAACTCTAAAAATAAAAATAAAAATAGAAGGTAATGTATTAAATCATACTGAATCCAATGGCCAGAGAAAAATCTGGGGTGCCCGGTCAAAAAGAGGAAATATTTGAATGATTCTATTCCATATAAGCGCATGTTAGCGCATGTATTTAGTGCATTTTGTCGATTTCATTTCTAAATAATGAACATGGATTGGTGGATTGAAATTTGTATCAAAGTGAAGGGAATATCTTCATCTCTCAGTTGAAGAAAAATCAATTTTTTTCAAGTACTTGCGATTTTGGATAAACATCCTGAAATTTGATCGATTCCAAAGTTTCCATTCGGAAGCAAAAAACATATTAAAATTCATAAAAATTGTGAATTCATTTTCCTGTCTCGCCAATGCATTTCGAAATCTCAGATAAATACCTCCCATCGGCATGGAAAATCTACCCACCATGAAACAGTTTTTCCTTTCATTTTTCACATCGCGAAAATACCTATTTCATACCGTGTGAATTTTTACAGTGCACCACCACCGCACAACGTTGTGTTACAACTGTGCAGAAGGTAAAATAAAAACAGTTCCCTCTCGTCCACATGGCGACCGGATCACGACAATGAGAAAAAGATATACCCGATTGTTGTTGTTATGTAATTCACTGTGCGGTTATTATCGTGTCCGCAGAGTATGAGTAACGCCATCTCACTTTATGACGCTGGAGAAAGAGAGGAGATGGAGGCCCGTGTGATATGCTGGATCACATCAGGTGAGAGTGCGCTCCCTCCTTCCTCTCTCCCCCCGCCGCCCGTGGAGCCCGCTATTTCCTTTTGAGGTGCAACGGTTTTATGACGTTTTTATGAGCAGAGAGAGGTGGGAGAGCGAGATCATGTTTGAATGGGAGAATTGTGTCTCAAATGGGGCATTAAAAAAGCGCAATATATATCGCGTGTCTGAGAGCAGAAGGCGGCATGTGCCAAAAATGATCTTCTAAGGCCAAAGGTCGTTACTGCTGGCATATACGACCTTTTGCTTTTAGGGACCCCATGAAATGGATCCTGAACAAGTGGACAATTGCATTTTTGCTTCCGAATGGAAACATTGTAATCGATCAAATTCAAATTTTGGGTTTTTTGTGTTATATCGACCCGTTGTGATCCAAAAACTCAGAAAATTCAATTTTTAGACCGTATCCGTACGTATGTGTGTGGTAAAGTTTTTCTTCCATTGTTCGCTAATGAATGGATGGAATCGAATCTGTTTTTTTTTCCAAATGTAGGTATTGTTGAGCCCTATCGATCGCCATTAATTAAAATTTAATTCATCGATTCGCTTTTAAAATTTTTGCATTATTTCGAAAATCGGATGTCCCATGATAACTAAAAAAATTTTCTGAATTGATTGAATGATGACTTGAAAAATTTGTTTGGATGTCCCTTTGACCGAGTTAAAAAATGAAGGCGATAGCAATAATCGTTATTTTGATTTATTGGAAAATTTGCAAAAATTTTGTATTTTTTAAAAATTAGAATTGCGGGGATATCTTTGAATATCATGCTTCAAATGAATTCAATCGTTGCTTAAAATGTTTGTTTTAATGCCATTAAGTCGAAATTAAAAGATGATTACGATAGCTATATTGGCTGATTTGATTTTTATGATAATTTTTGAAAATTTCGAATTTTTCATGGATTTCCCTGAAAGTGAGCTTTCCGATGATTTCTTCAAATGTGATGGTTCAAATTCATTCAAGTATGTGTAAATAAAATTTTTCTATTAACACTCCATCGAAGGGCTGAGGGGAGAGATAGAACTGTAAAAAAGACAATCGGTTGTATACAAGAAAAGGAATAATAAGAAATTATCATCATTATTTAGTATTCTCCTCCCAAGAAAATCATTCTTTGACAAATTTTTTTTTCTCCTTGTAGCGATCAAGATTTTCCTGGCATCGCTCATCGATGCAACGGGTTAACAATAGTAATATGAGTCATGCCGTCGTAAATCCTCTTTCCACTTTATTACTGAAATTATCGACTCCCCGATTTATTTTGGAACGTACTCCACCCATTTTCACGTTGTAAATTTTAATGATAGGGTCCAATACAATGGATAAATAATAATTTCCATCCTCTCGTTTTTATTATTCCTGTTTATATGAATATTCTTCTAATGAGAATTTAATTACCAGATTCTGCACGTGAGGTGAAGTTTCATAAAATGTTTTCCGTAATTAATGTGACGAATACGAAATGTCAAGTAATTTTTAATAATACGGAAGATTTCTAGAGTTGCATTACATGAAAAACTATCATCATTATTATTTACAAAACCTTGACCGTTCTTGTTCAAGATTTTTCCCACGCAGTCTAATTACAAAATTCGATGATTACACTGGGAGAAAAAATAGCTCTGCCGAAAAACTATGTGTTCCACGTGAGAATATTTGACGGAATTGAATAGAATTACTTAAGGGAAATTAGCCAACTTGATAGAAGGAAATTTAATGTCTTTTACAAAAATTAAATTTTTATCGTGATCATCAGAAATATCTCGAGCAGAATTCGAACTGTTGGCAGGAAAAAATATAATCTATTGTACGTCAATCATTTGATCTGACGGAACTCCATAGATTTATACCACGGAAAGAATAGATTGATGAGAAAAACATGCAGTAGAGGCTTCGTATAACATACCTCTCTATAAGATACCTGGCGCTCCGAGCGCCCGAGGTCTACCCTCATTCTCGGAACTTTTATCGCCTTCCGAATGTTTATGTTCCGTGGGCTTCTTATAAGATAACTATGTCCCCGATCATTTTTCAACGGAAAGAGAGTAGTTGTAAGGATCAAACGGTGTTAAGGGTCAAACGCGAGGGACGAACCAAGTGATCATCAGGGTCTAATGACTTTAAAGGGGGTCACACCACTTTTTTCAAGTAAAGGAAATAGGGGAGGGTGTGCCTGTACCGCCCACCTAAGGGGAAATGCCANGGGTAATACCGCTCGGCACGATTCCAATGCCGCTCATAGGGTTTTGCGTGTATCGCTCGCGCCGCAACCTAACCTGTACTCGAGTGCTGTCGAGCAACTACGTGGCCGATCCTATGAGCGGTATTACCGGCTCCGCTCGGCGTCAACAAAATTGTTGATAATTATTGACATGAGTGGAGTTTTGAGTTCGAATTGGTCTCAAATTACGCACGAAAGTACCACGAATCGAATAACCACAGTTTAATATGAGAATTCAGCGTTTGAAACTATCGAAAACCTTAATTAAAAGTCCGATAATTTTGCACTGTAAAGACCTCAAAACTTCGTTACGTGTTTTTTCATATTTAAAGTGGTAAATAAAGTGAAATTTTTCCGACAATCACATCCTATCATCAAATTCTTCATGATCAGGAACAGTAAGAAATTTTCAAGTTGATGGTTGTGGGGAAAATCGGGTGAGCGGTATTACCCGCTGAGCGGTACAGGCACACCCTCCCCTATACATCGATTTTTTTTCACTTTTTCTATCGAAAAATCGTAATTTTTCGTCTGTGATTATTCTCGAATCCATACCAACAATCCTCCAACATCAGCTGCCATTCTATTACGCGGGGTTATGTTTAGAGAGAAAAGGGAACGCGGGTGATACAAATTCAAAATGTTAAATACATATAAGTTGATTCGCTATCGATATTCATTTCGTAAAAATGAAAATTTCATTGAATTCTGGCGCAACGAGCGAGGTATCTTATTTGAAATCCGTTGTCCATATTTTTCTCCTCTCTATGGGCGCGTGTAGTGCGATAGTGTGAATATCTGTGTGTACGTTCGTATGTGCGTGAAAAAATTCTGCGATTTTTAAAATAAAATTTTCACAAAAAAAAACTAAAGTGATGGATAAAAATCTAAAATTTTGGCTCATAATTGGTATTCTTTGCACAATCGGTCCGGTAATTTTTGAGGTACAGCGATTCCGAAAAAATTTTCTTTTCTCAATATCTCGAAAACTGCTGCATCAATGATAAATGCTGCGAAAACTGCTGCATTTGTGATCAAGTTCATGTGAACACGATAACGCTTGAAAAAATTGAGATAGGAAGTTGAAATTTGGTAGGATTCTAGCCCTTACCATTTACAGGCGGAGATTTCAGATGGGCGAAATCGACTGAGTGGTTTTAAAGATATTATCTCAAAAACTATTCATCCAATTTCATTTTTTTTTTCAAACTAAGTGGATTCCCGGCATAATTCAGTTCGACTTGATTCAAGCCGATAATTCGGTTTGATTCAGGACAATTTTTTTTTGGCGAATCATAGAATTTTCCGGCAGAACTAATTTTTCGTCTTACGGTAGTAATCTCCAAATTTATCGTGTGATCACCGCAAAACTTGTAAAGCTATCACAATAAATCATCAGGTAATTGATAGCTGACGCTCTCACAATTACTAAAAAAATCAGAATAATGTCTTCTACACGTGACAGCTAAAATAAACTACCTCTCGTATCTCTGAACGATCTCCAGGAAAAGTTTGAAGTGTCAAGCCTGATAATTGATCGTGTAGAACTCCATCATCCCAGCACTTTCCTAAAACTTCCAATTTATTCGTCATAAATACTTCAAAAAAGAAGTAACCAATGATGTTTGAAAAGCGAAAGCTCTGGTAAGTGGGTATCTCTCGAGTTTCGCCCAAGCGAATAATTCATCCCGTGTGTTGAACGATAGTGCCTACTGACTCGACCCGATAAACGAGGGATGGCCGTAATATACTACAAGTTTATCAGAGCGTAAAAAGCCGTCAAACTGCGTTTCCCAGATACCTCTCATCCAACGAGTGCCTTCTCAGTGTATCGGATAAATGCACTTGTTACATTTCATGTAGACATTTTAGCTTTTGAAATTTATTCGTTATAATATTGACGTCATCCGAGATTTGGGTTGAAATTTTTCAGAGATTGGGGGTAATTTATTCATAGTTAATTAACATTATAATTAAGGAATCCTCCTGTTTCGTCGTAGAACAGTATATTAAACTAATTATCCTTAAAGTATTCAGGAAATGTTCCAAATTGTTAATTTACAACAAATATGATGGATCTGACATTCCAAAACTATCCGAAAAGAAAAAAATTGAAAATTCTATTGAAATTCTCTAGAAGTTCTACGGGGATTCTATTAAACTTCTAGGGAATTATCGTAAAAACTCCATTTGTTTTTTGCGCAGATTCTATTAAATATTTGATAGGAAAAAGTCAATAGATTTCGATTTTTTTGTTTGAATTTTTCTCTTGAGAGTTTTTTTATTAAAATTATTGGGCACGGATTTTCTAAGTTTTTTCCGCTATATTTAACATCCTCAAAAGTCTTCAAGTTCTTGCACCTAAAAAACATCCTTGATCCCTTTTTGCATGATTACCACCGGATGCAATGAAGCATGTGATGCATCCAACAAGTTGAATTGTCTCGTGAATCTTCATCTTCTTCCCCAAGAATCGTGACTAACTCTTGGATTCATTCCAAATAGCACTGCAGGATATTCACGAGCCGATGCATCAGTCCGATATCAACAACACACTGTACGATTTATTCTTCACCCAATGTCTTAACACTTTCATTGGCTAACTTGTGTCTCCGCTCCCTCTCCCTCCGCCTGATTCGATCCAGCCGATGCGAGTGTAAGTATTGAAAACCATTTGATCATATTCTTAACGCGTAGGAGAGAACGTTAAGTGCGTTTATACTTTTATATATGGCGCATTGAAAGTCAAACGCGTCGTAATGTGATATCATATCGAATTAAACTACCTGGGGCATACCAGCACGACTTGAAGTTATAGATTTTTATTTACCCAGTTAATTCTGCATGTCTATTGCCTCTTGATTTCTGTGGGGAATAGTTTTTTAAACGTTTTTATTGACGATCAATTTTTTTGATTCAGTGGAACGCTAATACATTTTTTAAAATAATTATTCTTCTCTTGATATTAATGATTATCACTGAGTGAAAAGAATATTTTATTTACTAATATTCATTTAGGAATATCCAAGTATCACTTTCATCACTTATGCATAAAGTGAAATTTTACGCACGCTCCGCGTGCGCAAAATCCCACTTTTCCCACATTGTGATGGAAAATAGGGTTCGACACTCATGGGAAAAGTGTTCTTTGACCCTTGGGAGGATGGCGAGTGCCAAAGTCTTTGTTTCGAAATTTTAGAAAAAATGTGTAGACAATAAAAAAATTATTCTCAAAATATTTAAAATATATTGGCGATTCTTTCCAAAATATTTTTCATTTTACATGAATGGTGCAGTTTTTTAAATGAAAAACAACGAAATTAGCTGTGTAGGAGTTGAATTTCAAAAAACTAATTCGGAATTACTATTATACACGTGTTTTCAAAAATTCTGCAAAAAACCTCTCTAGCTCAAAAAATGGAGACCTTGGACTGACTTTAACACTTCAAACGTCTGCGGAGCAAACGAGCAATAAACAATTAATTTTTTTGCACTAATTATTCGTTTTCAGACACATATTATCCATCATCAATTCATGCTAAACCTCACTCCAATAGCCCATGAATTTTAAAACTCATAGTAGTCTCCCCTTGAAAAAATGTGCGCCGCACACCTCCCACGGACGAAAAAACACTTTTACGCACTCGTATCGAAATATTCTTTTAAGGATATCCAAGTATATTTCATCACAGAATTATTATTTTTTTAAACATTCTTTGTTTATTACTATCTTCAATCCTCACACTCGTCAGGAATTTTTTTTCCGTACTGACCTTCACTTTTCCTCGTCCGGGGATTGGTATTGACCCTTCCCCAAACTCGTAAAAGTGAAAATCACTACGGAAAAATATCGTTCACGACTAGTGCCATGGGCTTTTTTTACTCGTATAGTTGGCCAGTCCTCGCCTTCGGCTCGGACGCCAACACCACGCGAGTAAAAAACTCCATGGCACTCGTCCTGAAATATATTATTTCGGCCTTGTGACGAAAATAGCTATTTCGTACGTGATTAATTCCATTACATTTCCTTCTACCTCTCCATTTCTTCAATCTTCCCTAAAGTTTTCGTTTGTGCCGTGCCCAAAAACTGATATTTTCGAGCAATTGTTCATAAAGTTATATCTCACTCAGGGCTGATTTCACATAAAACGTCCATTTTCATATAATCGAAATCAAAACGGCCGAATATTCATCGCCACATAAGATCTAGCCCCGGCAAAAATCCTACAAAAAAGTTATAACCGGTGAAAGGCGAGAAAAATTAAGGCAAATAGTGAACATACAGCACTGCATTGAGTAATTTTTTGTATATATCTCAAATGTGTTTTTTTGCTCCAGCATTTTTTTGCCCCCGAGGTGTCCTGCCACGAAAAATGGATCAGTTTTACCGGAAACAGCGTTTCACGTTTGTTCTTGGTAAACGGACAACACACACACATGAGTGTTGGCTACTTTAATTGGAGAAACGATTACCTCCGTTCTGCCTAACTGGTCTTTTCTCATGTTTGTGCCACAACCAATGTTTTTAACAACCCAGGTGAAGCATACAAACGGCGAGGGGCTATTTAAATCGTGGCCCGTGGCTTATTTACCGGGCTTTACGATACTTTATTCTCCACAAATTTCAATTGCTTAAAAAAAAATGTTCGACTCTTCGGGTGTTGGCTTTCGGGTGGGTAATTGCGTACTAAAGTTCACTTTAATTATGGGGGAAAGGTGGTTAGGATTGTGGATGAGAAGATACATAAATTATTGTAATTCAATAGGATGTATTGCTAACTTAATTTTCATTTCATTTTTTATTGAAATATTGCTACTTGCTGGCGGTATCTCAAACGATTTGATTATTTAAAATAAAAATTATGGAATTGATGTAAATTGATTTTGACATAATTCTGTTTTTTAAAAATCATCAATAGATTGTGCAATTTGAACGCATCTTTAATGTAAAATCAAAGGAATTGTCGCATAATCAAATTACAATGTTTAACGGAATCTAAACGACGAGACTGCGATATATGTATCGTGTGATACCCCCGTGGGATTTGAACTCACAACCTTCAGATTACTCAGCTGACGCTCGTCCAATGGAGCTACTGGGAGTTCCACATTTACCATTGAATTTATCATTTTTATGAATTTAGGTCCATCCTTTAAATAACATTTTAAAAAAACGTTTCTTGATTCATTCCGGAGCGTCTACTTGATCTACTCCTCTTAAGAGTGCCAAGTAAATTTGGCGATGACCTTGAAAATTGACATTCACCAACAAAGTTGTAATTTTTTTAATTAATAGTATTAGACAGATGGTGAACATCGGTGACAACTTTAAAATTTTAGAACTTATGGATATCGAGAAATTAAATAAACAAAATCAGTCTTATACACGGCCTCTTATGGAGTTTTGATTAAATTGAACGTTTCAACCCCCTAGGAACTCAAGAAAAATTTGAAAAAATTTGAAGATATGGGGAATGATGTGTTCAATGTGATGGCGACAAAAAACAATGGGGTACCGGGGTGAATAGAGAGATATTTCAACCCGCCGTACCCATTTGATCCCATGCTTTCTCGAGGTTCGTCACGCGAAATAGAGGATTTTCCGCATTCATTTTCTCGATGTCTAGTTCCGGTTGCGGGTTTGAAATTTCGTTGGATGGATGAATACATATTTCTCCAATGATGGAGGGGAAGAAAAAAATTTTTGTGAATCTTTTTTCAAATTCACTTGGCACCCTTAAGTCGATTGCATCTACTTTGATTGAGTGTATCTAAAAAATTTCACGTCGAGGTGGCGACTTGATTTAAGTAGAGCTTGACTTATTTCTAGTTGACCTCTATTTGACTCAAGTCGTCATTTAACTTGAGCGAAGTCGGCGCTTTACTTGAATCAACAAATTATTCTGATGAGTTCATTCAAATGGAAGGTGACTTGATTCAAGTCGACCCCTACTTGACTCAAGTCGATCCCTACTTGACTCAAGTCGACGCGAATTTCTACAAAATAATCTTCGTGAGTCAAGTAGAAATAATATTCGATTCAACTCTACTACTGATATCTACTTGAATGAAGAAATCATTTTAGCGACTTGATTCAAGTATAGGTTTCATTCGGTTACAGAATGAATGAGCAATTGAAAAAAAAATCAATTTTAGATTCTCTCAGAAATAATTATTGGAGAATAAAAATAATAAGGATGTTCTTGCACTAAAAATAATTTTCACTTTTCCCAACAAAAATAATAAAAAATAAGATATTCTCAGAGTGGATTCGCTTGAGACTCTCCACATAAAATTTCTATTTCTATAACTTACAGCGGACAAGATGAAATGAAAAAAATGCTAATGAGCTCGTTAGAGATTGAAAAGAGAACCATTGTGTATTTCCAATGTCGAAGGATCAAATAATGGATGGAAATAAGAATGATCTTGAACTACTGGTCGTCAAGGTACGGAAAGACGCGCAGATTAATTAAAATACAGGACAATTAGTGGGGTTAGTCATTGACCTAGAAAAAGAGCGTGTTTATAATTAGTGAAGAGTGAATAGGGGAGAATTGTCGTGCGACCGCAACTTTCTATTTCTTCGGGGATCCCAATGGAATATATGTGGGAAATCAAAGGGAGAAAATTTATTTTCTGGCTTTGAAATTTAATTGGTGTCACTGACCTGCGCCCATTCATCACCTCATTGACTTTCGTTATTAATTTCAATTTCATTGACAGCGGGGAATTAATGAGGTAGGAAATTGATGGAATAAACAATCAAAAACTATTTGATGTCAGTGACCCTTTCCGCCTATTCATTACCTCACTTATATAAATCCATTCCATTGGAATTGGGAAAATTAATGGGACGGAAATGATTGAGATTTTCCTGGCATTTTTCATTGATGAATACCATTGATAATTTTAAGAGCATTTTGTTATTGTAATTATCGAATCTTCCCAGACACGCCAAAAACCTAGCACTTTCATTAAAAAATTCTATTGGAATTCTATTGAAAATCAGTCCAAATCGACTTCTGGTGATAACAATTTGGTACTCGAAATTAAGAGTCCAAAATTAAGGGTCACAAGGGTCAAAGTAAGGGTCACGAGGGTCAGATTAAGGGTCATGAGGGTCAGAATAAGGGTCACAAGAGTCAGATTAAGGGTCATGAGCATCAGAATAAGAGTCTCGAGGGTCAGGTTGAGGTTCACACACGTGTGATTAAGGGTCATGAGGGTCGGTTTAAGGGTCACAAGGGTCAGATGAAGGGGCCAAATAAGGATAACAAGGATCTAAATAAGGTTCACAGGGATTAGATTAAGGATCACAAAGGTCAGAATAAGTATTGTCGGGGTCATATGGGGGTTGTCGAGCGGAGTGAGCTCCCTAGTTTTTAATAAAATTGGTATATCTTCATTTGTTAGTTTAGTATTATTTCTCTCTATTAATCGCTAGTGGTTATCGGTTGAATTGAATGTGAGACTCTCGTAAAACTGATGTTCTATGATAATTCAGGAGTGACATTCTAAAACGTATCAATTCGATTTTCCACATCTCAATGAAAACCCATTATCTTCACTGAAAAAAAAAAATTACTTTTGCCAAGGAATCATTTTCTTGGGAGAAGAATTAATTTTTTTGGGAGCGTATCTCTCCACGCCACTCATTCACAGGTGGATGAAGTTCATCTGCAAATATTACAATTATGTTGAATTATAAAATGATTATGCTACATATGACCTTCAATGACCACTCTTCATTATTTTTCAATTTCTTCAAATTTGAGATTTTTGTAGGTAAAATAATTTTGAATAATTCTAAATGTTAATGATTGTCAATGGAGTTTATTCGAGGTCATATGTATGTAATGAAAATAATTTCGTGGCAAAAGTAATTTATTGTCTCAGTGTTCATATGTTCATATCATGACATTTCAATTGATGATAGTACTGACATGAAAAAATAGAAGAAGAGAGCAGTGGTGTAAGAACCTATAAAAGAGAATCCATTCAGAAGCGAATTGCTAATTTATGAGCAACAATAACTATACTCATTTATTAAAAAATGCAATGATCCACATATTTTAAAACGAAACCGGATGATTTTTGTAGAATCCATAGATGGTCCCGGAGAGTAAAAATAATTAGGATATTGTTGTAAGGGATGAAGGATTGAAATCACCATTTTATAAACAAATTCATGTATTTGACAACTGTTGGGCCGCCAACAACATAGATAATACGATATAATTCTTTAAAATAAACATACTTAAATCATACGATATATATAAAATAGCATTGTCTCACTTTGATTCTTTGATAGAAAATTTGATACTCGCTGGTGAATTTATTATACAAAATTTTACGACCATGTGATGGCGGGTTGCATCAGTAGTAAGGCCTTCGTGGATTATTCTGCAGCAAAAACACAAAAACATTAAAAAAATTATTCTCTCTCTCTTTAAATAAAAAAATAAACCTCAGAAAACGCATGAACATTATTTTGTGAAGATTTAGAAAATGACTGGGATTTTAAGAATTTACCAAGAATTTACCAAAAATTTCCCTTAAACAATATTTTTAATTTCGAACATTTTCATTTTCAAATTCTTTTTTTCTGTTACATTCCACGAGTTTACGACTATTTTTGTAGATCACCAAATTTTCCATAAAAAATGTTTCACAGCAAAAGTTTCTCAAATTCCTTCTATTGCCAGATATTCATCGAATAATCTGTAAATTTTCAGTTCCTTAGAGTTTGACATTCAACTTTCATTGCAGGCTATAAAAATTGAATAAAAAAGGACGAACACTTCTGTTACGATAAATAATGAAAAATCAATGAGTTCTGACTGTCATAATGCAATTTTCTTGATTAAAAAAAAAGTATCGAATATTTTTCATCCAATTTTCATATTTTATCATTTTATTACATTTATCTTTATCGAAAAATTATATTTTTCATGCAGGAACCCAATTATCGTTGTTTACAACTACACTATCAAATGAAAAAAAGTAATTAATCACCAGAGGGTTCGGTCTAAATCGATATGCGAGCATCATTCTCTTCCTGTACGCGTCAAATTCGTCATCGTCACGTGATATGTTGTCCGGCCTCTCAGACCCTAGACCGGCGCTGTCCAGTCTGCTGGTTGCCCTAGAAAATTTCTCTTTAGTAGATCCCAGACCCTTCACTCATTGCATTGAGAAACAATAAAATTGAGAACGTACTTGTTTACTGGTTCCACACGTCCACTCCCCTCACTGCCCAATCCTTGACCTTCACTCCAGCCCAGTTTCTGTAACATCTGGAAACCTGGACAAAAAATGGGCCCAAAATAATTTCAAGTTGATCGACAAATAAATTCAGTAAAAAGTACAGGGAAACGAGGCTAACTGTCTTCAATGGTCAATGTCTAGAGATAGATAGAGTGAAATCCACTTTTTTTTGTTTATTTTCAATAAAAAATTTTCAAACTTCAAAATGAAAAGACATTCGTTAAGATCGTATCGTTTTATCGGAAAGTATTGGAGATTGAAAAATATGAAATGGTGAAACGTAATGAAAGAGCGAAAATATTTTGGTTTCATTAGAAATTGAATTCTCTCGAGAACGAGTGATTGAATGACAAAATTGCAATAGACGTTTCTTGTGGAAAATTTGATTGATAAAATCAATCCAATTATTCTTGTCTGTTTATTTCATGAGTTTATGACTGCATTGAAAGTATAGTTTCCATTTTCTCAACTCTTTCTAACAGTTATATAATTTACTAAAACCGAATATTATTCTTATCAAGTCATAATAAATCATCCTGAAGACAAAAAATCAATTATGACATAATTATGATCATCATAAACATTCGTCTGTAGAAAAAGAAAAGACACTGATTTTTTTTTAATTTCATGCTAAAAAAAATAAAGGCAATAAAAATAAAAAATTGGAATTATTATTCTTTTTTGTAGCTTTTCACGAGTGCACGACTGCATTAATTAAGTGAAGTAATTTCCATGTTCTAAAATATTTCTAACAGATACTATACACTCTCTTAACCCTATTAAGTCATAATAAATCTTCCTAAAGACAGAAAATCCATTATGACATAATCATTATGAACACGAACGTACGTTCAGAGAAGAAAAAGACATTTTTTCCACAAGAAATTTCATGCTCTACAAAAAATGTTTTTTTAACATTTTATCGTGAATTGCTCATCCCCGAAATAAACACAACTAAAATGAAAAATTGGAATTATTATTCTTCATCATCTTGCTAATGATATTGAAGCTGGGAAATTGCAATCAAATGTTGCACTTGATTATTTCACGATTGCATAAAAAGTGTAATTTCCACGTTCTAAACTCTTTCCAACGGTGATATAATTCATTAAAACCGAATATTAACCTTATTAAGTCATAATAAATCATCCTAAAGACAGAAAATCCATGATGACATAATTATTATCAACATGAACGTACGATTAGCGAAGAAAAAGGCATTTTTTCACGAGAAATTTTATGCTCTACAAAAAGTTATTTTGACATTTTCATGATCATCTTGCTAATGACATTAAAACTGGGAAATTTTAATCAAATGTTGCATTTTACGATCTCACAACTTCATCAAAAAAGGTCATTTCCAGGTTCTAAATTCTCAAGTCATAATAAATCATCCTAAAGACAGAAAATTCGTTATGAAATAGTTATTACCGATATGAACGTACGTTCAGGAAGAAAAACACATTTTTGTCCCACAAAAAATTTCATTCTCTACAAAAAAGTTATTTTGCCTTTTTTCCTAAAATCGCTCGTCCACGAAATGAGGACAACAAAAATGAAAAATTGGAATTATTATTCTTCATCATCTTGCTAATGATATTGAAACTGGGAAATTACAATCAAGTGTTGCAGAAAAAAAACCATTTCCGCGTTCTAAACTCTTTCCAACAGTGATATAATTCATTAAACCCGAATATTAAGCCATAATAAATCATCCTAAAGACAGAAAATCCATTATGACAGAAGTATTACCATCATAGCCATAAGTTTGCAAAGACACTTTAACTGAAAGACACTTTAACATCCCGAAATTATCCTAAACATTGCAAAAACACTCGAACTGAAGAGCCGACGAGAACATGCCCCTAGGATTAATCTAATGGTTTTATAATATCTCAAAATTATCTCCATCATTACCTATATTATCTTCCTTAAGTTTGTACTCCTTGTAATCACTGAGATCAGGCTCCTTTCCCTGCTTGAGGGCACTGTACTGTTCCATAAACTTCTTGAGCTCATCCGGTGGCAAGAAATCGCCAATATGATGTTTACCCTCTGCCTGAGCTGTCAACTCGTCAGCCCATATTTGCGTTGCCTCCATCTCCGCTGATCTTATTTTATGCTCCCATGTGCCACCTTCAGTCTCCTCGTCACTGTCGTATTCGTATTTATGCTTTCCCTGGGATTCTAAGCGTTTCACTTCTTCTCGTTTTTTCAATAAATTTTGGTAGAGGAGATTGATCTGGAAACACAACGACAAGTAATCAATGAAAAGAGGGTTGAAGAGCGTTGAGATTTTCAATCTCAGGATTTGTCTATTGGATTGGGTAAACATTTGGGGGAATTCATGAATGAAAAATACGATTTTTACATTTCGTTGTATAAATAAATATGTAGGGTGAAAGATTGATTTTTGATGAATTGTTAATGGAGAATTAATCTCCAAAATGTGCAATTTTCCTTTCACTTTATGCGCCTTCAATTAGTTTTTTTTTTTTGGTAAACATTCAATTATGTCGGAAATGAGCGAGTTTATGAGAAAATGTCAAAAGGCCTTTTTTGTAGAGAATTCAATTTTCAACAAAAATTTGTTACTGACATTTCCTCTCAAAATCACTAATTAACGAGATAATTTAATTTCTATGTCACGAAATATTTTGTATTCAAGTATTTTTCACTTGAATTGGGCGAGCAATGGGGGAAATGCAATGAATGAAGAATTCTATTTTGTTTGAATTAATATATATAAATATAAATTTCTTGTATGAATAAATATCTAGGGTGGAAGATTTTGTTTCGATGAATTGCTAATGGAGCATTAATCTTCGAAAATTGCAATTTTTCAAATATTTTATAAATCTTCCTGAAGAATTTCGAAATTTTTTCAATTCCGAACGGATGAATGGTCAATTTGTATTTTTTTTTTTCAAATGTAATCATTTAGAAGCGAGTGAATATTTTGATATTGTAAATATAATTTGAGCCTATAATTAGCCTCCTCTGTTGGGTCTAGAATAAATAAATAACAAATGTTCCGTTATCTTGGAAATGAGTGGTTTTAAAAGGAAATGTCAAAAGGCCTTTTTCCAGAGAATTAAATTTTCAACAAAAAATTTTTCCTGACATTTTCTCTCAAAATCACTAATTAACAAGATAATTCAATTTCTATATGTCATAAAATATTTTATATTCTCGTGAAGAGAGTGATCAACCAAAAATGTAGACAATTACCTTGTAATGATCCTCAGCTTTTTTCCACTGCTCCTCACTTAGATCCAACGTCCCAAAGGTCTGTCTGGCGTACTGTATCAACGCAGGATCGTTCCTACATATTTTCGTGAGCATGGGATTCTTTCCTTTGGTATTCTGGCCCTTCGGTGGCATAACCGGCAGTCCCTGGCCAGGGAGAGCCAGTCCTGGCGGACGAATGGGCATTGTCGGAGGTACACCAGGAATAACTGGTGAGACTATCACCCCGGGAATAGAAATCTTATTATCTGGCTCACTCCAACGACTCCGTCGCTTTCGTTTTCGTTCTTCTCTGCTTTCCTCCTTTGACATGTCTACAATCAAACAAAATATATTTTTTAATTAAAATAAAGGGTGTAGAGTCATAATTAATTTATGCATTCATATTTTTATTGATTTAGATAAATTTATTTAAATCAAATAACGGAGCTTTTATTAAAAATTAGATTTGATTTTTATTGGCGTTTTTATTCACATGAAATAAAGTTTAAAAAAAACACAAACGAATATTTCTTTGATACAAATAAAGACTTCATCAGTTACAAATGAATTAATTTTTCAGATACCGTGAGAAGGAATTTACTAGCATGTAATAACCCTTTATTTGGATCAAATAAATTAAGTATATTCGAATTCAATGAATAAATTTGGAATAAAATCGTCTAGTGTGATTGATGGACTCTTTGAAGGATAGTGGAGTGATAGAAATTAAAAATAAAACTAGAACAAGGAACAAAATAAATGAAATTTATTTAAATCAAATGACAGAGCTTTAATTCAAAATTAAATTTGATTTTCACTCACGTTTATTCACAGCAAACAAAGTTTGAAAAAAACACAAACGAATTTTTTTAAAATTTTAATAAAGACTTTACTAGTTAGAAATGAATTAACCCTGTAGAAGAGAACGAATTTATTGGTCTGTAATAATCCTTTATTTGAATCAAATAAATTAATTATATTTGGATTCAACAAATATTATTCAACAAATTGTCTTATGTGATTTATGAACTCTTTGAAGGATAGTGAAGTGACAGAAATTGAAAATAAAAATAGAATAAGGAACAAAATGAATAAAATTTCACAATAAAATAATGAAGGAATAATAAAAATTTAATTGCTCACCACTCTGTGATAAACTTTTAATAGTTGTTTTATCGACATCGTCATTGTCACTGAGTGCCTCTTCCGGGCAGTATGGTTCAGCCCCAGCGCCCTTCTTACTCCCATCTTTATCAGCCTTTTCAGCCCGAAATTTGGCCACCAATCCCCTGTACTGCAGATACGCTGCACTTTGCTTTTGGTGCAGAAACCTTGATTAAAACAATACTTAAAACTCTGTCGAGTGAAATTTACGCCTAATGAAGTATCCAAATTACTGATTTTATTCTTTGTCAATCATACGATTACGAGAAAATGCCAAAATTTCATTACTGTACCAGAGAATATTATAAAAATTTGTAAATACAAAACAATACGGAAATTAATGACATAAGGCCCGCGTGTATTATGGTTCGAACCTGATCTTAGTGGTTTTTTTTTTCATAATCTGAAATTTTTTCAGTTACCATTCAGTTTTACATAGCCCTAGAATTATGATTGTATAATTAAAAAAACTGGAACATTTTCAAAGAGCGTTTTTCAATAGTATTGGGAAATAAACCCAATAGGGAGGATATAGCAAATTCATTATTTACTGCATTTAATGATTGTTAGGTCGTCATTTGCCGCAGTAGGAAATGGTTGTCAGATCGTTGCCATGATAAATTATCCATTTACAATTTCCTCTCTGGCGGAATTCTTTCCCAATCTTTTGTAGTCGAACATCAGACCTTTCATTTGAGCCCCATTTGACCCTAAATTTCCGGACATTTTACAATGATTTTATTATTTAAAATTTGCAAGTCCGAATTTGAATCTCGATATTGAACCGTTGAACAACATTTTGGTACATTTTATAAATCTGAACAAAATTAGAAAGTTTAATTTTGGAGGAAGATTGATGAAATAATAAAAAAATGCAATTTCTGAAAATTACCCGCATTTTTTATAAATAATTTATAAACATCAACTTTCCACCATGAAAATCATTTGTTCGGAATTGTAACAAATTTATTCATATTCCGAATTTTACCAGAAATCGATTTCATGCCTAAAAGTTTAAATAATTTCAATTATTCATTTATAACAACAACAAATATATAAAAACAATAATAATTCTGTGCAAATATTATTTGAATGGCCCTAAATGTTGATGATTTTTTTCAAATTTTTCGCACACAATTTAATTGACAAATTTGATTATTGAAAATGGTTGAATCTATAGTATGGTGTGTACCAAACTGTAAAAGATACTTGGATATCCTTAAGGTATATCGCAAAACAATACCACCGAAAAGTTAGTCCCTATGGATTTCCGAAGAAAATTGTAAATGACGTAATTGATTACATTCTCATAAGTTATTGAGTTTTTCTATCCTCATATGTTGTTGATGAAGGCAACCATAACTGTTTAAATCACATAGGAAATGATTCACAAAATTTCCATTTTTTAAAGTTGAATATCACAGAAAGTGGGGACTATAAGATTTTACAAAAAAATCACCGTATTCAAAATTTACCAATCTACCATGGATTCATTTTTTAAGACCGTCGGAAGAACCGTTTTCTGATAAGATGAAAAAATTCGAGTTCGGGGGGACCCATAACCCCTGTTTGGCCTGTGCCTCGCGTGTTAGTTAGATTTTATTTCAATAGCTGGGGAATATTAAAAACATTGTCCATGAAAAACATGGAGACAATCATGACAAAAACCTGTTTTCTAGGAATATACCTTAAAAACGCTCTTTGAAAGTGTTCAGTTTTATTTCTACTTTTTTTATCGTTCACTCATAATTTTTAGGGACCTCTGCGTGATGCAAAATCCGATGGAAAATGTGATGTTTTAGATTATGAAGATGGAAACAATCGAGATAACGTTCGAAAGGTACTCCACCTGAGCCTTAAAAAAGGGATTGAATTATTTACTCGTGAATTAATTCTCGAGTCATTCTCTCAATTATTTACGTGAATGTACAAGATAATTAGAACAATTTCAGGGAAAAAATGGAGTGAATTCATAGAAAAAACGAAAATAATGAAAAAATCATCATTACAGAAATTTAAAAAAAATTTAATTTCTAGAAACTTATTCTGCTGCAATGCAAATGGGGATCTTCCAATGAAAATTGAATGAAATACTAATTCAGACTTGATTTTCTGAAACTGTGAAACCGCTGGAAAGCCCCCAATTACATAATTGTACTAAAATACCATCTAACAATAGCAAAAACGTTTGATTATCTCATTGAGGTCGCAAGAAAGCTTAACAAGTGAAGTAAGCGCAAAGCTTAGGAATAAATTCAGTGTGAAGTAGGTGGGTGGACAGACGTATCATCAGTGACATTAAAAGCGATGGACGAATGTGGAATAAAGAATAGTGAGGAATAAATCATCATCCTAATTAACCCATTAAAGAGGAATTTCAGGTTCAGAATAATATCGAATTGGAAGTCTTTACGATGGAATAAAATTTTAAAAATTACCTTTTTTTTCGTTTTTCAAATCATCAATGTTATTGATTTATTTTTAATGTTGTTTTTTGAGATAAGAAAATAAACAAACAAATTATTTCTTTGAACGTTTTTTTTCAAAATAGTTCTCATGAATTTCACATAAGTAAGAAGAATTTGTGAACAAACACTGAATATTCTTCATTAGTTTATTCAACAATTGACGATTAACTGTGATTTAATAAATTTCGAAGGAGTAAATTCAGACGTTAGTTGAATAAAAAAGCTTCTAAAAAGTAATTATTTGAGAACAAGTCGAACTGCAGGGAAAAAAAAATCTTGAAATGAGAATTAATGAGAAAAGATAATGTTCGAAGGGAATTAACAATAGGTCACTTGAGGAAGTGATAATTTACAAATAAACTGTGAATTGTGTGGATTAAACTTGTTAGTTGAATGTGAAGTATTCAGTGTGATAAGCACAAGTGGAAATGGGGAATTTTAATGCATGCTGAAGGAGTCAGTGAGGACAGTAGTTACCAGAGCTTGGGATCTTGGGCATTCTTCTCGCGTACTTCTTGCTCAATGGCATCCCCACAGTCAGCCACTATTCTCGCCAATTGTTCAGCTTCTACCGGGCAATTACGACCTGAAAACAATACCAAAATCAGTCAATAATTCAATAAAAATCTAGGCTTTAAAAAAAAATTGTCGAGATTAATAATTTACTTTCATTAATTAATTAAGATTATTGAAAATATCATCAAAATCCTCAGTTCCAGAGGAAAAACTGAACAATTGCATTTTTTTATGAATGAGTATGGTTATTGTTGCTAATAAATGAGTGATTTGCTCTCGAATGGATTCGCTTTTTTTATAATTCTTATTTCACTATTCTCCTTTTCTATTTTTTCATGTATAGTACTATTATCAATTGAAATTTCATTAAAATTTTGCGTATTATTTCGTTGTGTCAAATGTTTCTACATTCAAATCCTCTCAAGACTTTAATTCGTTTTCAGTCCGGGTTCAATCAAGGTTTAATCAGTATATAGCCGGGATTTAATCAGGGTTTACTCAGGATTTAGTCAGGCTTTAACTCAGGTTCTGTCAGACGTTGGTCGGGAACATGAATCAATATGAATAAGTATTCAACATACACTAAGAAAAAAAAAACTATTTTCGCGAAATATCCATTTACTCGAGAGAAGTATTTATTTTTGCAATACCGTATTTCTCCAGTCGAGTCATTCCCAGGCAATCCTCATTAGGTTTCAATTACGTCAATTATAATGCTCTAGAAGATGATCATCTAGTTATGGCCTTGAGTGAACGCCCTCAATAAGTATCAACATTAAAAAATTAGTGGGAATTCTTTCTTCTAAAAAATAAGAAATTTAGGAAAAATACATAATCATTAGAAGAGTTCATTCAATGTCATGTGCAACATAGTCATCCTCTAGATCAACATGATTGTTATAATTGAAACTCAGTCAGGCTCGTCCAGGAATGATTCGATTGAAGAAATACGATTTTTAAAAAATGAATACTTCTCTCAAGTAAATGAATATTTGGCAAAAATAATTTTTTTTCTCAGTGTAGAGATACATTTGATATAAAAATCTCATGACGGTATTGTATAACTTGATAAGCAATGAAGCTGTTCTCACCATTTTTCAACTTGATTAAGAAGGCATTGAAATATACTTTTTAAGTTCTGATTCAATTGATATTACTGGTATTTCTGGCATGGAAAAAAAAACGATTTTCTCTTTCAAATTGCATATACAATGTGCTGCAATTCAACAACGAGTTATGCGATGCCCATCATATTCAGACAGAATCAAGAGGATATTATTATCAATTTTTTGAGCTATGACTAATTCCATTTTGATAAAAAAATTTTGAATGATCGTTGAACAATCGATTTTTGGAAAAATATCAATTTCCTTGAATTTGTATGAGAAATTGAATTTTAATTGGTATCAATGAATAGAGTTTATTCATGAATAAATTCACAAAATTCAATTGATTCTTTAAACGAAAATTTCGAAAAAAAAAGAAACAAACGACCACATTTAGTTACCCTAACCCAAAAAATTGTAACCTAAATTGGAATTCCAAAGGTTTCCATTCGGAAGCAAAACCCCACCAATAATAATTTACCTGAAACCCCTCCAGCAATATTAGGCGCGGGTGCCCTCGCGGGTGGTGGAACCTGGACATTAGCCACGGGGAACCTGGTTCCCATAATACACCCAGCGCCTCCATTCCCCTGAATGATCCCAGGTGGCACACTGGGTGGTGGAACATTGAGATTGGGTGGTGGTACCGTTGGCACAGCATTGATTCCCCCGACCGCATGGACAGGTGGTGGTGCCGAGATGATGATCGGTGGCATAACCGGTGGAGGAACATTAGGAACACTGGGAACACTGGCCACCCCGATGTTGCCCGACGTCGTCACCAGGGGGTTCAGCCCCACCATGTTGGGTGGCATCTGTGTCATAGGAGGCAGAAGCCCTGGTGGAGGAACATTTGTGGGAATAGTCGGTGGGATTGTCCCTTGGAGCCCCAGATTACTCATTCCTCCACAGGTCTGAGGGACGAGATGTTGAGGGGTCGGTGGAACCTGCGTCAGGTTCTGCATGGGAATACTCGGTGGTGGAACCGTGGTATTGGGAACAGCTGGTGGGAGTCTAATGGGTGGAGGTGGCGGTCTGATCATGTGGGGAAGTGGCAGGGACATCCTGGGTGTCTCCACGGGGAAGGCCTCGGTCTTCATGGGGATCTGAACGATAGGAGCCCTAGGAGCACTGACAGGATTGATGTTCCTGAGGGTTGGAGGTGGAACTTTAGTCATCTGGATGATGGGGGGAGGCACCAGAGGGGCCACTGCAGGCGTCTGTGGACTCTGGTGGCACTGAGGGGGGAATTGGGGACGGGGACCGTTCACTTGGTGGTAAGGAGGCCTCCTAGAGTCCGGAGAGGGCGAGGATCTGTGCCTAGGGGGCGACGGACTGGAGGAGGAGCTTCTTCGACGCTCGGAACTCCTGCCCCAACGGCTCTCGTTCCTTCGTCTGTCTCTTCTCTCCCAGTCCCGGGTCTTTTCACCGTTCCATCGCCTCTCGCGGGAGTCGTAGGTCCTCTCTGTTCTCTCGTTTCTATCCGCTCGATCCGACCTATCTTCACGCTTTTCTTCCGGCTTTTGGGGGACTTCGGGCTTTGTCGATGGGGCTTTATGTGCTATTTTCTTGAATTGGTCTAGGAAACTACCGTCGTTGGCGAATAAATTGACGGTGGGCTGGGACGTTGGCTTCTCGTCCTCTTTCCTATAAATAAAACTTATCTCTAATCGCTGGTGACCTAGAGACTTTTCGAGGGAATCAGCTGAGTGATTGATGTTAGGGGGGTTGAGTGGGTGGATTGAGCTCACGATTGGAGGTGGATTATTTTTAGGGGGTAATGGGTTGTTCTCGTGACATTGAGGGGTCTGGAAGCGCCTGGTTTCGGTGGGATGAATATGATTTTATTGCATGGAGTATTGTAAATGCCAGTGGAGGAAGATGAGATTGACGGAATTATGATGATGCTGAAATTAGGGGTGTCTAAATATTTTGAAACTATGTGCAAACTCGTTCGCACTTGAAAAACAATTGTACAATTGATTTTTCGATCCTTATACTCTTAAGAATCCCCTGAATTGAATCATCTTAGTTTCAGCTTGATGAAAATAAGAGTTGATTTGTTTGTATTGTTGACATTTTAGAGATGTTAAGGGTTCTGTTTTTCAGCTGATGACATTTTTAAATAAATTTAAGTTGTATGTAAATTATCTGGTGATGTTTTCGACTGGAATCTATCAGTGGAATGATTGAATGTTGAAGAAGTGGAAAATTTAAGGGTTCGATTTTTTTTCCATTCTATATTTTCCAGTTGATAGCATGAATAATTCATGATGAACTACTTATTACAAAGATGAAATGACATTTAACAAGACGTTTAGTAGTATTTTAGTAGTTATTTAGTAGGAGTTTAGTAGTCTGGTGGTAATTTCCAGAAGAGCAACATTGGATTCGCTTCAGGGAGGAAAAAATCATGAAATTCCAGATTTCACTGAAAATTCTAAGGAATTCGAAATATTTTTCGTAGAAAGAAAGCAGAAGTTTATTGACTTACTTCAATTTTCAATAAAACAATGAATGTTCAGTACGACATTGAAATTTCAAGATTATATTTTTATTGGAGTTTTCCTGATCTTTATTAATTTTCGTCTAATAATAAATACACTCTTCATCTCACTATGAGTGAATAGTTTATTAGGAATGATTGATGATAAATTACTCATTAACAAGATAAAATAGAATTCAACAAGACGTTTAGTAGTAGTTAAGTAGAAATTTACAGACAAGCAACACAGAATTAGATTCAGGAAAAAAAATCGTGGAATTCCAAATTTCACTGAAATTTTAACGGAATTCAAAATGTTCTAGTAGAAAGAAGACAAGAGTTCCTCAACTCACTTGAATTTTCAATAAAAAAATTAATATTCAATACCAAATTGAAAATTCAAGAATGTATTTTCATTAAAAATTTTCAAACTTCTATGAATTTTCATGCAATAATTGAACTACCATTTTCAGTTTCTACTTTTTTCGATTTCCAAGAATAGTCAGAAATTTTGGCAAATAAATTTTTTTAAGTGACAGATACCCTCAATCCTCCATTAAATATCATCATCTTTCAATTCAAAAAGTAAAACAAAATATCTAAGAATATCATAACCCAAAAATAAATGAAAATACTTCAAGAATTCCTCCCACCATCTCCATCAACACACCAAAATCCCATTAAAAACCTTTAAAAAAAAACCTTTAAAATATTTTTCCCTGTAGTATTCCCACTATCTTCAAAATTCCTCATCACTAAGATAATTTCTCATGTATTGAGCCTCGTTATTTTTACATTTTTGAATTTTACCAAAAAATCTCAAAAGGCCTTTTATGTAGTTTTCAAAATTCCCAACAAAAAATGTCTTTTAAAATTCCTTCCCAATACCATTCATTACCGAGATGATTTCACATGAAAAAAATTAACTTCTTTAAATTGTGAAACTAGACCATTTTGTTAATCATAAATTTCATAAACAGCTAATTTAATTTAAAATAAAATGAAAAAAATTTTTTTTCCATGATAACTATACTTTTTCCCCTTTAAAATGAGCCTAGACTGATCTCAATTAATGAATTTGTTTCTGAGTTATGAGTATCACAAAAAAAGTCAAAAGGGGCCGTTTCACACCACTCTCCCTTACGAATTTCATAAATTATTAATTAAAAACTCAAACTAGTCCAATATTCGCCACACAGAAAACTGACCTACGACCTCCAGTCATTCATCAATACAAATATTATCCCCTTCAACCCAAAATGTGAAATAAAATTCAATGTTCCCACAAAACTTCAAACCGCATAACCCAAAAATTAATTAATGAGATGAATGAATTAAAACCCTCCAAGAATTCCCAATCATCTCCATCGACCCACCAAACCCCATCAGAAACGTTAAAACGTCACTCCAATGAAAAAAAATCTACTTACTTGACAGCAGAATTATTTTTCCCCGCAGTACTTGCACTATTCGCCGACGATTTTTTAACATTCTCAGAGGCCTGTTTGCTCTTCATCTCCTGCATTTTCGCCTGAATTTCCATTTTCTTCTGCTGTATAATTTGCTCCTGCTTGGACATTTGTGCAAAACGCTCATTCCTCGAGGTTTTTGACACAAATGGATCGGAGCCCTTCACCCCACGATACGCCATGTTTCGTATTTCTTTCACCAAATTCTATTTTTCCACCAAATGTTTTGGATGTTTTTTGTCTATCAGGAGACGATTGTGGAGACCATTGATGGCATTGATGTGAATTCGGTCACTGCAATTACGTCTAGTACCTCACGAAGGTGCACTCGCTAATTTCGTCATTGTGCAGTTGTTCTCAGATTATTTTTTACGAGTGAATAAAAATGTTGAAAAATGAGTTTTATTTTTGTTTTAATGCCCCTGATGGCAGGTTACGTACTGCAATGGGTCACTGATAGCCCATGATAGCCACTGTAATGCTAGGATTCGGCCCTGGATGAAGACGCGCATGCTCCCAGGGGCAGCGCTTGTCACGTGACCAGCGGCGCAGGCGCGATTGACCGGCGCGCTGAAAACTTTGACGAGGTTCTGGTGAATTCGTCGGGAGGGCTATTTTATTTTACATTTTTGGGGGCTAGGGCAGGGAGTTTTGTTCCGGAAAATGAGGTGAGGAGGAATTAATTGGGCGAGAGTGCAGAAAGAATTAGGGTGGAGCCGTATTTTTAGGATGGGGGGTTTGGGGGCGACGGAAGGGTTTTCGTGGTTCTTTTTTTATTTTTGGGGTGAGTTAGAAGGGAAATGGGAATATTGATTTTTTGCTTTGAGAGAATTTTCAGTACGAGGAAAATTGGAGTGTTTGTGAGATTGATTCAGTTTAATTCAATTCTAAGATTATTTCATTCAGTACAACTATTTGTGGAATTTCCCCAGTGGAAATTGCTTCAGGCGAGCCTGAGACTTGATCTTGTCTTGATATGTCGGTGGTCAGATTTGATTGATCAGCTGGTGCTTGATGAGGAACTGATCAATTCTTGATTTAGTCAATCTGATACGAAATACAGTAGAGACTTCGTATAAGATATCTCTCTATAAGATACCTCGCGCTCGAGGGTTACCCCCACTCTCGGCACTTTTATCGCCTCCCGAATATTTATGTTCCATGGGCTTCTTATAAGATACCTATGGCCCCGGTCATTTTTCAACGGGAAGAGAGTAGTTATAAGGATCAAACGGTGTTAAGGGTCAAACGGCAGGGCACGAACGAAGTGATCATGAGGGTCTAATGACCTTAAGGCGGGGTCACACCACTTTTTTCAAGTAATGGAAATGTATTGTTACAGAATGAAATAAATTACCATTTCCCCCGTGTGAATGAGAATGTAATGGAACTGAATAGGCATTAGTATGATTGTAGTTTGTTTTCCCTTCTGTACGAATGTCAGACTGATTGGGGTGTTCGTCTGTTTAACTTCTGTCATTCATAATAAACCGCCCCATTTATTTTGAATTACGTCTCCAATTCATTTTAAAGACATCAAGATTATTACACGATATCAATTTTTCTTTCACTTTTCCCATTGAAAAATCCTAATTTTTCGTCTGTGATTATCTCGAGTCCACCAACAATCCTCCAACATCAGCTGTCATTCTATCACGCGGGGTTATGTTTAGAGAGAACAGGGAACGCGGACGATACAAATTCAAAAAATTAAACACATAAATTGATTAGTTATCGATATTCATCTAGTAAAAATGAAAATTTCATTGAATTCGGGCGCAACGAACGAGGTATCTTATTTGAAACCCACTGATCCCTATTTTTCTCCTCTCTATAGGTGAAATTTGCTAATTTATTAGCAAAAATAACTATACTTTATGCAATACAAGAGCAAATTCTCATTTGTTTTTTTATTGAGTTTAGGGAATTAAATATATGTTTGGGGAAAATCAGAATTTTTGAAATACAGGAAAAATGCGATGATTATTAAGGGAGAATGAGGCAAAATGAAAAGGCCTTTTTCGACATAGTACGCAAATATGGTTGAGATATAATTTCGAATTTCCTTCACAAGATACATGAAAATGAGATTTTCTTAAAATAATAAAACTCCTTAATTGAAATAAATAAGTTGTTTTATTGAATGCAATAAAAATTTCATTTGCAGTTAATAAATTGTTTATTTAATATAATTGAATCCTATCTTTTGCAACAAGTAAGAAATTACAAATAAAGATTTTTATTCCATTCAAATGAACCACTGTTCTGGACGTAATTTTATCTCTGAAATTTTCTCGTACGTGCTTCTTCTCCAAATTCTAGGATAATGAATTCCTACTGTGAAATAGATCATGACTACTTGAAGTCGCCGTACTACGTCACACCCACATCAAAGAAATTACACTCATGTCAGATAAACCCGACATGGCCACTTGTTTGATCATTATTGTTACCACAGAAACCACTGGTTGGAATCCTGCAGGATGAAATGTAATTACCTCCAGTATTGAATGTGCACCGACCACATGAACATCAAGTTCATGGAAACCTCAATTACGAGCAAATAGATACCTGAGTGATGTTTCAATTATTCATAAACAATATTTAAACTCAATGAACTGCCTGTGAACAATTGGATCTGAAAACCATCACACGTATGAACAAAACCATGGCCAAGCCACGGATTTTTATGGTCATTTCATGGTTTTTGGTGGTCATTTGGTGGTCATTTGGGACGTGTCCGTAGCCAGGGGGGGAGTGATAATATCGGGCCCCCGACTTGATCCCTGCGAATTGGCCCCCATTTTGCCCCTCAATAATAATTGGCCCTCAGTTTGACCCTTATATTTTGACCCCTATTCTGACCCTCATATTTTAATTCTTATATTTTAACCCTTGTATTTTGACCTTCACATTTTGACCCGCAGAGGATCAAAATGGGAAGGCCCGAAGACCTTAGATAATAGCAGTCCTATAGAAACCCTATAGAATTCCAATAGAATTTTCCAGCGAATTCTCTGGGTTTTCAATTGAATTTTGTCATACGTGTTGCGTCGTTAGATCGTTCATAAATTATGCTAGCGTATAAATTATGCTAGCGTATATTAAAGATATTACGATAATGCTGTATCACATTATATTCTATACTGTACTATATTATGTAGGGGAGAGTGGGCCAAAATGAAACATTCAAAAAATCGACTGTTTGACGCAATTAAATATTGTTTTTGTCAACTTTTTTTAATTCTTGGGAGTACTGATGAGAATAATAATTTTTCATTCAATAGAAAAAAATATTATTCCCATCAGTACTAGCAAGAATTAAAAAAAAGTTGATAAAAAAAAATATATGATAACAAATTTTTTTTTTGCTTGAATTGCGTGAAACAGTCGTCTTTATTTCATTTTGCCCCACTTTCCCATATACTATGTATAATGTAAAATATATACGAGAGTACTATATGTATTATATATAATACATTATACAATTATAAAATTATCATATATAATACTATATTATAATATAGTATAGTGTAGACATAGAATATAATATAATAAAGTATTATCGCAGTATCTTTAATGTATGCTATCATCATTTATAAGAAAATCTAGTGACACAATACGCCGAATAGATTGGCTTCAAAAAAAGTTACACTGTTAAATCTCATTTATTATAATTGTAAAAAAAAAGTAAAAAAGTGACTATCTGGTTTTCTATTCTTATCTAATCATCTACACTAGAAATAAAATATGGAGCGCGACATATCGCTATGCAGAATGCGAACAATTATTGCGAAATTGACATCCCGAGTCGGTGAATCACTCGACGCATTCGGTCATGAATACACCAGAGAGGATCAGACAGTTTTATCGAATTTAATCAAAACTCTGAGACACCTGGGTCGTATCATTGAGACCAGAATGAGAACATCACCCAGAGAGGAACGTGAGCGAGCATCCAATTTAGCAACTGCCCTCGTGAATGGGAAGAAAGCTCTCCAGGAAGTTGAGAGTGAGTGCATGCCCGTATGGATCGATTTTTCAGAAGGCACATAGTTACACGTACAACAAAATTGCATGGAAAAACCTAGCGAATTAGTTGGAAAATTCTATTCGAAAGATTCCACAGTTTATCTGCGCATTTTCTTTCTGAGAGAAATGTTGAATAGAAAATATTCCACGGAAAAAACAATAGAATTCAATTTTTCTATACGATCTACGCCGTTGAGATATTTTCTGTTGAAATTTCTCGGCTCAAATTTTCAAATTTTTTTGGTTGATTTTTATAAAGAAAAGAAAAGAAAAATAAAGTAGAAAAAAACTGAAAAATTCTTTTTGAATGATTCTATAGAAAATCTCCCAATAGAAAAAGTTGTATAGGAAGATGGAACTAATCGGATTTTCTCTATAAAATAGTTTCTATTGGACACTTGCTATTTAAAAAAAACGCGCAGTAAAGATGCGGAATTTTTCAATAGAAGCAGTCAAAAACTAATAGAATTTTTAATAGAAGTTCAATACAAATCGGATAGAATTGACTCTCGAATTCGCTGGGTTTTTGTATGGAAGTTTTTCTGCAGCTTTTTGCGTTGTTTTTATTATGAAATATCTAACAGGAACTTTTTTTATAGAAAAAATCAGTAGAATTAGATCTTTCTATACAACTTTTTCCATTAAGACGTTTTCTATATGATTTCCTCGACATAAATTTTCTATATTTGGTGGCTCCTCATCAAAAAGATTTAATAAAAAGAGAACTAGAGCCGAGGAGTTTCTATAGAAAATATGTAAATATAGAAAGTAGTATTGATCAAGTTCAGTGAAAAAAATGTGGAGAAAATCTGTAGAATTTTTTAATAGAATCGACGAAGAACTATTCGATTTTTTAATAGAAGCTCCATCGAAATTCTATAGATTATTTTTCTCACTCGGATTTCAGCCAATCAGAGCGCAGTATTTGAGGCTGTCAAATAGTTTTATTTCGGAAATTTCTAAAAAATTTCCGACGGAAATTCACTAGTAGCTTTTCAATGTTTCTCATCTTTCAAATCATTTCACGTTTAATATTCTGTGTGACAGATAAACAAAAAAGTGGGTTGTAAATGTATGGCTGTGTAAATGTATGCGGATGCTGTTCACTGCACTCGGCTTGGCCGAAATCCGAGTGGAAAAATAATCCGTCAAATACCACTCGTGCTTCAAAATTAATCGTATATTTTCCTCAAGCTTCCCTGCCTAGGAACGAAGCTATCGGAAAATATCCGATAATTTTGAAGCACTAGTGGTATTACAACTGAATATTTCAGCGAATTAATTACGTTTCT
The DNA here is from genome assembly GCF_001412515.2 of Diachasma alloeum. Classification (NCBI taxonomy): domain Eukaryota; kingdom Metazoa; phylum Arthropoda; class Insecta; order Hymenoptera; family Braconidae; genus Diachasma; species Diachasma alloeum. The sequence continues at coordinate 668,665 of NW_021680505.1, forward strand.
CTATAAAATTGTTTCGGGCGTGTTTTCTTCAAGTTTTGAAGAGCACCCTGGAGGACACGCGGCTGGAGCATAGAAACTCGGTGGACCGAGTTAGGGAAGAAATTAATAGGGAAAGGGAATTGTTGGAGGGAATTGAGTTGCAGCAGACACTGAAAATTAAGAGGAGAAGGTTAATTTTATAATGTTTTAATTGAAACATAACTCAAGAAATTAAGTAGAATTTCATTTGGAGTAGAAATTTATTTTGAGTAGAAATTCATTTCACTTCAAGAATTATGAAACAACTCGCAAATGTTTTAGTGAAATTTATGTTTATTTTAATTTTTTCTATCAATTTTTACAAACGGTTGAGTAAAATTTAATATTTTTGCTTTCTATAATTATTTTCTTATTGGAGAAATCCATGATGAACAATTTATCGGGAATTTACTCAAATTCAATTTTATAAAGTTAATCTTTAATTTAATTTATAGAATTTAATTCAATTAAATTCCCTATAAATTCAACTGCAAAATTGTCATTTGAATATTATTGATTGAATTCCTCATTGGAAAAAAAATGGAATTATAAATTCCACTGCTGTCATTTTTTATTCATTCTCGTGTTGTTTTTCAATTGAAGATGCTCTTTGGATTCTCTTCATTTGTCGATTTTATACGGTAAATTTCTGTGTTCGTAATTCTGGATTCAATGGTTTTATTTTATTTACATCAGAGAGGAATTGGAGGCACAGATGAGGGCGGTAATGGATGAGACACTGATTGAGAAGCGACAGAAAGCGACTGAGATTGAATTGAGAGAGATTGAATATCGGAGTATTTGTGCGGAAAATTTGAAAAGGGAGAAGGAGGTCTACGCTACGAGGTGAGATCCATCATTCAAGTGTCTTATCCCTCGTTTTTTCTTTTTCATTGAGGTAGGAGTGGTCCCTTGGGTAACTCAACCTGAAAGAAATGTTATTTCTCCCAAATGGATTCATCTGGGACGGGTGTGCATTCCATTTAGCTCTGCACAAAATCTTGATTTGATTCGCAAAGTTCTGACGAGAGAATTCCACCTGATGACACGAGTGGACAATGGAATTTTTTTATAATTGCGTACAGTAATTCAGTAGTGAAGTGGTCAATCGGTTCAAGGATAAAAGGGCGAGGAGGAAATGTAGGAGGTGAGGCGGAGGGGTTTCTCTTGTTTTCCTGCAGAAAACCGATCGTTGAACAAAAAAATTGTTCGCTTTTGGATTCAAAATTCAGGCAATATTAGGGAGTATCTCCGGTTAAAAATTATTTTTGGAGCTAATCAATTTATTTGTATCTGTTCCACGCATTAAATGGTTTTCAGATTGTTTTTTTTTCAACAAATGAAAAAATATTAATCCATGCGAAAAAGTGGCAACATCGTCGATAGTTCTTTTTTCACCAGGAGCTGGTACCACTGGCTCGAGGGAGCTCCAATCACAACGCTTCATTGCTCTCAAGAGACGTTTAAATTGACCGCGCTACCCCTACCCGATCGGTACTGCGCACAAATTTCATTTTTCAGTACTTTTTTCGCTATTATTAATAAACAATGCTTCTAGGCGACAATATTTTTCACTCACAAAATCATTCATCACATGTTCTAAATGTGTCTAAAGTTTCATGACTTTGGCCGCATTTTTTCCTTGGGTTTTGCTTTTTTTTTGTGATTTCCATAAGATTACGGTTAAATGACCACTTTTTTAAAAATTCATATTAAATTAACCACGCTTCTCAGCAGTCTGAAACTTTGCACACGCCTTTTCCATCATTTAAAGAATACGTAAAAAAAAAAAGAAAAAATGGCTGCTTTTTTTCTAACCCTTGGGGCTCGTCCGATCATCCTTAAGGGGAGACTACTGTGAGTTTTAAAAGTCGTGGGTGATTGGAGTGAGACTTTTCATACGTTGAAGATCGATTATATAGATCTGAAAACGAGTAATTAGTGCAAAAAAATTTCTTTTTATTGTTCGTTTGCCCGAAAACGCTTAAAATGCTAAAAACAGTACAGGGCCTCCAATTTTTGAGATACAAAAGTTTTTTTTTTCAAAATTTTCGGAAAAATGTGTGGAACAACAATTACGAGTCAGTTTTTTGGAATTCGACTGCTACACAGCTGATTTCGTTTTTTTTCACATAAAAAAATTCACTATTTGTATAAAAAAATGCAAAAAAAGCAAATTTAGCCATGTAAGCGGTGAATTAAAAAAAACTAGCTCGTAATTGTTATTCTACATATTTTTTCGAAAATTTTGAAAAACAAAATCATTCGTAGCTCAAAAATTGGAGGCCCTGGACTGTTTTTGGCATTTTAAGCGTTTTCGGGAAAACGAACAATAAAAAAAATTTTTTTTGCACTAATTATTCGTTTTCAGATCTATATAATCGATCTTCAACGTATGAGAAGTCTTACTCCAATAACCCACGACTTTTAAAACTCACAGAAGTCTCCCCTTAAGTCGACTCAGCTACCAGTTGCGTTTTTGTTGAATAACTCGGAATTCAAGAAAGATTTGTAGTTTTGTTGATTTCATGATTTCATGAGATTTTACCGATTGCAAGTGATTTCAGTTAAAATCACATGAAATCGATGAAATCCCAGGGTTTCACTGATTTAACTTGATTTCAACTGATTTCGCATTTTAATCCTGAGTGACACACTGATTTCAACAAATGAATGGCCCCTTGCATATTGATTCATGGTCCCGATTGATTAAACATTGATTGAACCTTAATTAAAACCGGACTGAAAACGAATTCGAGTCTTGAGAGGGTCTGAATGTAAAATTATTTGACAGAACGAAATAATACACAAATTTTTTTATGACATTTCAATTGATGATAGTACTACGACATGAAAAAATAGAAGAAGAGAATAGTGAAATAAGAATTTTAAGAAAGAAAACTTATTTGGAAGCAAATCGCTAATTTATTAGCAACAATTACTACACTTATTTATTAAAAAAATGCCATTGTCCGTAATAAGATTTACAATCTTTTTAAAAAAGATTTTACTGTATCTTTATATGTAATTAATAAACTACTTATTAAAAAAATGCCATTGTCCGGTTTGCTTTATTCTTGGCTTCTGTGCGTCGTAGAGTAAGTCAATTATAACTTTTGTTTTTTGGGGATTTCTCAAAAACTAAAGCAGCAGGCATTTTTGAATTGAATAGCATTCCATTACTGCCGGAATTTGTGGTCTTCTCAGCCCCTTAGGTATCTCCAGATATTTTTCAATACTATATGATGAAAAAATATCTATAGGACCACAATTATCATCATACGGCCCTCATGATTTCCATCCTCGAGACCCTTATCAAGCTTCTGACCCTCATTACCGATAAATATATGCGATTCAACGATAAACAAATTCAATCCCCAATAGAATTTGAATGTCTCCCTATATACATAATCTCATTTCCTTTCAATAAATGAAGATTAAATTTCGCTCCCAAAGCTCTAGTATTATATCTTCTCTTCCACTCCCTCCAATTGATTCTTTATACTCTGATCCCAGAAAAGAAGCGGAGCGACGGTACCTCGGAATATTATCGAAATACGACATAGAAGTAGGTGGATTGCATCGAACAATGGAGACTCTCATAGCGGAATCGGATTTGTTGGCAAACAAACTCAAGACTCTCGAGGTACTCCTTGGTGATCTCTCCGATTCGACTCAAAACAATAATATTCTTTTTCGCAACAGGAAACTCTCCGACTTCAGGAGATAGAGTACGTGGAACTGAAGAATGAACGAGAGACAGCACTGCGCAGAGCTTTCATGGAGGGTCTGAACGGTTTTATGAGACATCGTGCAGCAAAGAGGATTCAGAGAACGTGGAGAGCTTATTGGGAGCGTCAGCAATTACGAAAGAAGAAAAAATCGAAGAAGAAGAAACAATAAATTCTCATAAAATTCATCAACACTCTTGACTATAAACCAATTTTTAGTGAATATCTGAGAATCTACGGGAGATAGTGTATCCTCAGTCTAATCAAATATATCGTACTCGGCAGACGTGCCTTACACGTGCAAACTGTCTTCTATATGCTATCCTGTGCTATGGTTCCACTAATCTCAACAGATAGCAAGATCTTTGTTCAGACCTTTTTCGTAGATCGAATTGAGACCTACAAAAAAGTTTTTTTTACAAAAATTTCGATACTTCCCTTGGACTCGAAGATATTCCTCAAAAACTCGACTTAAAACTTCTTAGCGCTTCGCTACGAACTTAATTTTTTATGGAAAAAAATCAAGAAAAAAGTAAAGTGACAAATATTCAAGAACTCTAACATTTTTTTCATTAAAATCCTTCTTTGACCATCAGAACTTTCATTTGAGGACTATTTGAAAATTTTTAAACGTAATTTTTCGTTTTTAATCGTCAGAAAAAAAGTAAGAAATTCGTAAACAAAATGGGATTTTTTTATCTTGAGGAAAATTCTAAAAATAATTAATAAGTTTTCATTATAGAAAATTGAGACTCGTTTTCAAAATTAATTTATGAACAATAAATGCAAAATCCTAGAAATCATTTTTTCGGATTCATAAATAATTCATTAATTTATTCGCATCCAAAATGTTCCATTAGTTAGTTCGCGATAATAGCCAATAATTTTCATTCTTTACTCAGTAGATGAACCCATGACATTAGTGGACGTGACAACGGTCATTGATCGATCCAACAACGTGCAGAGGGCGGATTAATGCACCTACCCCTCAATGTCCACTGTACTGTGATTCTTCCTCCCATCCGTAGAAATCGATCCGAAAATAACAGGATTGTCGCGTGTTTTATTCAGGTCTCGACGAGTGAGCATTCCCATGGATAAAGTGTGAGGTATTTGGTGCTGTTCAGTGACACGAGAAACGCAAACAGACAGATGCAAGGGTCCTACAAATTTTTTATTGAAAACTGTGTTATTGGCAAAACTCAATAATTTCGAAGGGACAATTTAAAAAAAAAGTATTCTTTCCTGGTCAATGTATTCTTTCTATGGTATGAGAGAACCTATGGAGTTCTCTCAGATCAAATGATTGGAGTACAATAGATTATATTTTATCCTGCCAACAGTTCCTGTCAATGAATTCTTCTAGGGATATTTCTGATGATTACGACTAAAGTTTAATTTTTGTGAAAGATATGAAATTTCTTTCTATCAAGTTGCTTAATTTCCCTCAAGTAAATCAGTTCCACACCAGCAAATATTTCCGCGTAAAACATTTAGTTTTCTGGCAGAGCAAATTTTTTCTCCCAGTGTGTTGTTGAAAAATTTTATTTTGAAACCAATATTCAGGTAAAGGTGAAAAATTTTAACGTCGAGGCAATGTTGGCTGCCAACGTTGGGATTGGGTTTAAATTTTTTCTGTTATTTCTTAGATAAACAGTCTATTACTTTTTTCTGTGAAAAATTGTCATTAAACATTTTTATTTTTATTTTGAACATCAAACATTTATATTAAAAAAATCCCGCAGAATAGCTACGGAATTTTTCAATAAAATCGGTAATAAGGGGATAGAAATTTAAAAGAATAAGCGTTGTCGTCCATCTATTATTTTTTGCCATGACGGCCGTAGGCAGAGCCTACGGCCTCCGGACTCCGCCCACGGACTCCGCTCCGCTCCGCGTCCGTGAAGGGCTGCCTCACGGCCGGAATGACAAAAAAAATAGTATATTTCGTCACTAGGCCGAAGGAAACTTTTCTGGCGAATATGAGTTTGCAGCCCGAGCCGAAGGCGAGGGCTGCAATCATATGAGCTAGAAAAGTTTTTTTTGGCCGTATGACGAACAGTATTTTTTGTTATGACGGCCGTAGGCAGAGATTCACGGACGCGGAGCGGAGCGTCCGTGAAGCGCTGCCTCACAAACAAACAAAAACAAACTTTTTGTCATTCCGGCCGTAAGGCAGATATTCACGGACGCGGAGCGAAGCGGAGTCATGACAAAAAATATTGTTCGTCATACGGCCAAAAAAAACTTTTCTGACGAATATGATTGCAGTCCTCGCCGTCGGCTCGTGCTGCAAATCTCATATTGGCCAGAAAAGTTTTTTTCGGCCTAATGACGAAATATATTAATTTCCGACGGCAAACAAGAACAATCGCGCACTTGAGCGCGCGTGTTAAAGACAAATCGTGACACGAAAACCGAAAGCCGACCGAAGTCGAACACGTGCGGGCGAATCCGAATGTTTGACCAATGAAATTCGAGGAAAGAGCTTTACGCTACAGCTTACGGCGTATGTTCTTTTTAGAATAGGAAAAATCCAGTATAACGTTTTTTGAAGCCAATCTATTTGGCGTATTGTGTCATTAGGTTTTTTATCAATGATGATAACATACATTAAAGATATTATGATAATACTATGTTATATTATATTCTATACTATACTATATTATAATATATTAGGCATATATAATGGTATATGTAATATAACACAATATCGTATTCTCAATGTATGTTATTATCGTTATCAGTTTATTATTTAATTTTTTTTACTATCCACATTATATTTTATAATAGATATAGTACTCTATTCTATATTGTATATTACACATAGTTTATATTATATAATATAGTATACAATATAATATAACATAGCGTTGTCGTAATATCTTTAATGTATGCTATCATCATTTATAAAAAATCGAATGACAATACGCCGAATTGATTGGCTTCAAAAAACGTAACACTGGATGTATTAAATATAAAAAAATGCAATATATTCCTGAAACTTTTTCTTCGGAAAACTTGATATTAACATCAGAAATCTAATATATAGCACCATTTACTACAATTGACATACATTGAACCCCATGGAGTAGGACAGACGCGCGCGGACTAATCTAGGGAAGGGTGTGCCTGTACCGCCCACCTAAGGGGAATGCCAGTTTTATATTTTATATTTTAACTTGAGTATAAAAAACGTATTTGTGAGACTTCTTTAACTATTGAACTCGTTATTCTCGAAGTGTAGACGCCTAATTCTCCTTAGAATCCACAAAATTGATTGAAAATAAAAGAGAGAGCCTATTGAGCGGTACTACCCGCCGTCGGGTAATACCGCTCGGCACGATTCCAATGCCGCTCATAGGGTTTTGCGTGTATCGCTCGCGCCGCAACCTAACCTGTACTCGAGTGCTGTCGAGCAACTACGTGGCCGATCCTATGAGCGGTATTACCGGCTCTGCTCGGCGTCAACAAAATTGTTGATAATTATTGACATGAGTGGAGTTTTGAGTTCGAAATGGTCTCAAATTACGCGTGAAAGTACCACGAATCGAATAACCATAGTTTAATATGAGAACTCAGCGTTTGAAACTATCAAAAACCTTAATTACAAGTCCACCAATTTTGCACTGTAAAGACCTCAAAACATCGTTACGTGTTTTTTCATATTTAAAGTGGTAAATAAAGTGGAATTTTTCCGACAATCACATCCTATCATCAAATTCTTCATGATCAGGAACAGAAAGAAATTTTCAAGTTGATGGTTGTGGAGAAAATCGAGTGAGCGTTATTACCCTCTGAGCGGTACAGGCACACCCTCCCCTAGTATTAAAAAAATGGAGAAAGATGAAATTTCAAATTTCACTTTAAATGCAATGAAGTTCCAAGTTTTTGAACAACAGGAAGGTGAAAATTCTTCAGTTCACTTGAATTGTCAATCGAAAAGTGAATATTCACGGCCAAATTACGCTGATTTTTTATTAAAATCAAAATTATATTAACAAACAAGCAGGGGTTCGAGCAGCTGGACCGATCGGGCTGAAACAGCGCGCCAAAGTTGAGCTCAATAACAGCTACAGTGAGCCAAATTTAAGATTTTTATCTACAAATTTCACCGTATTTATGCTAAATTTTCCATAAATTAATCACCAAAAACCCAAATTGTCGCAGACATACACATAAACATGACCTTAAAAACATCATCTCTTTACGTTTTATAATATTCTAGATCATTTGTAATTAAAATTAGAATATCGGAAAATCGCTCAAAAACAAGGCTTCCAAAAAATGAAAAGCTACTGCGAGACATTTGAAAGCTAGGAGGAATATTCGAAATAGAACTGTCGGGAAGCCTCAAATACTGCGCTCTGATTGGTCGAAATCCGATTGGGAAAAATAATCACCAAAAACCAAAATTGTCACATACATACACACAGACATGACCCTAAAAACATCATTTCTTCACGTTTCATAACATTCTAGACCATTTCCAATTAAAATTAGTAAATCTCCAAATCGGTCAAATACGAGGCTTCGATTCGCAAGCAAAAATAGAAATTGAGCTGATTTCATCTACATTCAATAATCCCGGTCAAATCCTCATCCCCAATCAATAGAACAACCCCTCTCTCAGAAAAAATAAACGAACCACTTCGCCTCACCCCGAAAAATTGACTTCCTCAATCCCATAAAAAAAGCCAACTCCTGATGCAGCTGAGCAGCAACAAGCTGTCTGCAGCCTCCCGTACCTATTCCACTCACCATCACGTCTCACTCCCCCCACATGCTCAGCCCCCGCCGAACCAGACAAAAGATCGCAGAAGAATATAAAAAAAATGAAGAAACTGTGAGCGAAAAAAAAATAAAAATAAACTACTCGATTCTTCGACGCATCGGCATCGTGAGTGCGCATGCTCGGTAAATATATCTGCGGGTGAGTGAGAGGGGGGTGAGATATTCAGTCGGGCAATGCCAGGCTCGAGGCGGCCGATCATTACAAGGTATCCGGGTCGCCGGGAGTTTCGCTCCAAACAAAACGAAATTTCGCGATTTTTTGACTGAAAAAAAAAATTATTCGATTTTTGTTTTTAATTGGGAAAGACATTTGCGGGTGGAATTCAGTGGAGAGGTGCGTATTGTTGACTTTTGGAGATCGAGATGTTGTCTTAGGAGTGAGATGAAGTGGGTAATCTTTGTTTGACATGTGAGCCGGTCTGTCAGGTGTTAATACATGTGTTCTATTGCGGCTTTTTTCATTCTAATTCCGTTGTTTCCGACGGGCAAATGAATGTGTGCCACCTGTGGCTGAGTTTCTCGGGCTGTTTCTACTGTTGGCATGAGACCAGATCGGGGGAAGGGAGAGAGGATAATGGTTCAGGAGTGAATTTCGGGAATCGGGATTCGGTGACTTTTGGAAGATAATTGATATATCGTACAGAGTTTAGGAGTCATTTTCGGGAGAGACAGGGGAACAAGTGGACAATTGCATTTTTTTTTATAAATGAGTATACTGTTTGCTAATAAATTAGCAATTTGCTTCGGAATGAGTTGTCTTTTTTTTTCTTATTTCACTATTCTCTTCTTCTATTTTTTCATGTCATAGCACTGACGTCAATTGAAATGTCATCAAAATTTTGCGTATTCGCTGTGTCAAATGATTTTATATTCAGACTCTCTCAAGACTCGAATTCATTTTCAGCCCGGGTTTAATCAAGGTTTAATCAGTGGATAGACGGGATTTAATCAGGGTTTATTCAGGATTTAGCCAGAGTTTAACCCAGACTCTATCAGAAGTTAGTCGGAACCATGAATCAATATGAATATGTATTCAAAATAATAGACTAGTACTTGAGTGTAATAGAGATAGAAATTTTGATGAGAAAAAAGGCCACATACATGCATACATACAGACACCATCTAAACAAGTGGACAATTGCATTTTTTTTATAAATGAGTATACTGTTGCTAATAAATTAACAATTTGCTTCGGAATGGGTTCTCTTTTTTTATTCTTATTTCACTATTCTTTTCTATTTTTTCATGTCATAGTACTGACGTCAATTGAAATGTCATCAAAATTTTGCGTATTATTTCGCTCGGGCAAATGATTCTACGTTCAGACTCTCTCAAGACTCAAATTCATTTTCAGCCCGGGTTTAATCAAGGTTCAATCAGTGGATGGGCGGCATTTAATTAGGGTTTATTCAGGATTTAGCCAGCGTTTAACCCAGACTATATCAGAAGTTAGTCGGAACCATGAATCAATATAAGTATTCAAAATAATAGATCAGTACTTGAGTGTAATAGAGAGAGAGAGAGAGATTTTGATGAGAAAAAAGGCCACATACATGCATACATACAGACACCATCTAAACAAGTGGACAATGGCATTTTTTTATAAATAGTATAAAAAGATAGTATAGTCACTATCGCTAATAAATTAGCAATTTACTTCCCAATGGATTCCCTTTTTTTAATTCATATTTCACTATTCTCTTCTATTTTTTCATGTTATACACGGAGAGAAATTTTTGATAAAAATTATCCTACCGTTCTATAAAAGTGTATCATGAGTCATCGTTTCCTCATTTCTATTCCGAAATTTAGTAAAAATTAATATATGATGTTCAAATTTTATTCCACGTTAGGAAAATTTTATCCTGCTGCATATTAAATTTTACCCTTCCAGTCCAATAATTTTTATGTAGGTAACATACCCGGGATCGGCTTCCTCGCATTTCAAGATATTTCGAAGAAACTAAACTTCAAGTAGAATAGACTCATCTCGTTTTACCACTTCACCATTGCGGTGATTCACTGCGTTTTACCACTTCACTGCTGAATTCTATTTGTTGGTGACCAATAACGCATGGTTTAGTGCTCTCGTAATGGTTCTCTGGATCGTCGCTCATTCCTTCTGTTCACAAAGAAATGAAAAATTTGTGAATAAAACACAAAAAACAAGAAATTTACACATTAAACAAGAAGGAAATTGCCCTTGTATTGTATATAGTATATTTTGTTTTGCTAATAAATTAGCAATATGCTTCCGAATGGTTATTTTGCACATCATTTCCTCCTATCATCTATAATTCGTTGTTTATTTCATTTTATTTAATTGAATAACATTTCCTTTTACCTAAATTGGTCAGATTTTCAACTCAGTTGAATGTTATCAGCATCATTATTCTTATTATCCCGTTTCGTCTATACAACCGATGGTCTTTTTTACAGTATCTCTCCCCTTAGCCCTTTGATAAAATGTTAATAAAAAAATTTTATTTACACATACTTGAATGAATTTGAAACATCATATTTGAAGAAACCATCAGGAAACTCATTTTCAGGGAAATTCATTAAAAATTCAAACTTTTCAACAATCATTATAAAAATTAAATCAACCAATATATTATAGCTATCGTAATCATCTTTTAACTTCGACTTAATGGCACTAAGACAAACATTTTAAGGTAGGGGAGGATGGGGCAAAACGGTCCCCTTTCAATCGTCAATATTTTCCGATTCAATAATCCGATTGGGATGAGTTAGAGCTCGTTTTGAAGAATGAAAAATTATCTTCAAAATGAAGTTGAAACTGGGAATTTTCACAATGTCATTCACAAGTTATTGACAATTGAAGGGGGGCCGTTTTGCCCCACCCTCCCCTATTATTGAATCTATTTGAAGCATAATATTCAAAGGTATCCCTGCAATTCTGATTTTCAGAAAATACAAAATTTTTGAAAGTTTGAAATAAATTAAACTAACGATTAGGCGATTGCTATCGCCTTCATCTTCGAACTTGGTCAAAGGGACGTCTGAACACATTTTTCAAGCCATCATTCAATCAATTCAGAAAATTTTTTTTCGTTATCGTTGGCCCACTGTTTTTCTAAAAAATTCAAAAATTGAAAAAACTATTCGATAAATTAAATTTTAATTAATGGAGATCGGTAGGGCTCAACAATACCTACATTTGGAGGAAAAAAAATTCAATTCCATCCATTGCATTTTCGAACTTTTTGGATCATAATGGCTCGATGATAACACAAAAAATCCTAAACTTAAATTTGAACGATTGTAATACTTCCATTAAGAAGCAATAGGAAATTTACAAATAAAAAAATCGAAAACTATAATAATATTAAATAATCTTCTATTCCCAAAGAAATGAAAAATTTTCCAATAAAACACAACAAAAGGAAATTTTCAAATTAAAAAATTAATCACTTGAAACAATTATTCAACTACTGGTGGAAAAACTTTTTCTGTGATAAATTGTTGATGAAGCTATTTTTTTCATGAATTAGTGCGAATGAAGAATCAAAAAAGGCGAAAATTTTGCAGGAAATATTTTCTCATCCAATATTTCAGGAATGAAAGATCATTAGATTTCTTTTTTTGCTTCGCAAGAATAGAAACAACAATTTATTCCACTGCTTAATTCACTGATAAAGTGGTAAAGCGAAGTAAGCCTAAAACTCACATGAATATCATTTTGCAAATATCTCCGGAGTTGAGGTCTCCGAGACGATTCCTCTAGAGACCATTTTTATCGCGAATTTCAAGGCCCACGAATAAAAGTATCTAGGGAAATTCTCGCAGGCCTGTTCATGCTCAAGATAATCACAGAATAGTACGCGCATGAATTTTCCTCCCCAAGCAAGACAGAAAATCAAATGCTCCAATTTTTATTGTTTGAAAATTTGGCTACCCCGGAGAATGTGACGATTGTCATGAGAAAAAGGTCGAAATTTATTCTCAAACAAAATTAAAGATATGTTTTTCTTTTACCTGGGAGTTTTATTCGTATCAACTTCCATTTGAAATTTATTTAAAATTTTCATCCTTAACGTTTACCGTATCCCGCACTCACAAAAACAAAGTTTTTTGAGAAGTAAGTCTTTACTTATATCAAGAAACTCGTGGCTTGAACATTTTCAAGAGCAAAATATCTTGCACTAAGAGAAAAAGACTTTCGCCAAGAAATTTTGTACTTGTCCCAACGACGAGGACAATTTCTTGACGACAAGAAAGCGATTTCTCTTGTCAAAGACAATTGAATTAATTCATTTAATAGTTTTTTAGTGCCAACTCGCGTGTAGTTGGCGTCCGAGCCGAAGGCGAGGACTGGCCAACCACGCGAGTAAAAAACCCCATGGCACTAGCCGTGAACGATATTTTTCTGTAGTGATTTTCACTTTTACGGGTTTGGGGAAGGGCCAATACCAATCCCCGGACGAGGAAAAGTGAAGATTAGTACGGAAAAAATATTTTAATGTAAAAACTACTTGAATTGATTTGAGAACTCGTTTTCTTCGTATGAACCAATTGCCCTCATCCTTCGGACAAATCTAAAAATTTTTGGTGTAAGATTTTTTTTTTCTTAGTGTCAGATATTCTGCGCTTAGTAATCTTCGAGCTATGAATTTCTTGGCACAAGTAAAGTCGTAATTCTCAAAAAACTTTTATCTTCTCACTGCGCGGTCTACCAGATCGCTACTGCGTCTGAATCGCATTTCCCGTTTGTTTGAGTGAATGAATCAATATTTTTTTTCAACTGAAGGTTCAAATGAGGGGTAAAACGGGGAAAGTTGAAACAAGGAAAGGTTAAACGAGGGAAGGGTCCAACGGGGATGCGTTGAACAGACGAGGCAAAACGTATGTTTATATTTAATTTTTTTTTTCTTCGCACATAAATATTTGTTATGAACATTTTTTCATATCAATGTCACCTGTTACACTGAGAGAAAAATTTTCTGGTATGTAGACCATATTTACTTGAGAGAAGTAAATTATTTTCAATGGTTTAAATCTCAGAATGCTTGCGGTTCACGGAACTCGAATGAATTTATCACTATCATTGCGCATTATATCATGAATGTATTACATATCGAAATATTGCAACTGCAAAACAAAAAAATTATGAAAACAATAAATACTTGAAAATTGACTGTTCTTATACACGATTTGAGTGAGTTCATTTACAACAAAATCATACTTGAGCACAATAAGAATATGTTAAAGTATGAGACCATCCTCGGGCCACGTGAGTTGAGATGCCTGGGAGAATTAAACAGTTGAAGAAAAATTACTTGTCTCAAGAAAATATGTTTCAGATATTAGAATTTTTTTTTCAGTGTAATCCTCGATTATCCAACTAGCAAAGATATGCCAGTCAGTATGAATAATTGTGCTAATTATAACTTTTTATTAATTCCCTCAGGGAATAAATTAGGGGAAACATTGGTGATTTCATGGATTTATCGGGCTGAAAAAAATTAAAAGCGTTTTCTATCGATTGAAACCGATGAAATGGGAAGCTACTGGAAGTTTGAAATTTTTTTCTTGCATTTATAAATAGTTATACACAGAAAGAAAAAGTGGATTAACTTTAGAAAAGTTTCTGAATTTTAGAAACCGTGGTTTCTAATCTTCAGATTTTTAAAATCTAGAAACTGTTTTCTAAATTTTAGAAAAAAATCGACTTAAATATACTTAATTTCAGAAAAAATATTTTCCAAAATCTAGAAAATTTTTCTAATTTTTGAGGGGGAATTTTGCAAAGTGGGGAAGGGACGGGAGAGAATTCACAACCAAAAGAATTGAGTTGGTGAGTTTTTCAAAAATATTTCCGAGACTAAGGGAGATAGCGAATTTTTACGAAAATTGGGGGGGGGGGGTTGTTTTGATAGCGGCCCCACAGGCCGGGAGTTCGGTGCAAAGGGTAAAAATCAAGGTGTGTTCATTCTACTTCAAACATTATGAAGTAAGAATGAGCGAATATTTCCAATTGAACTAACTGATCCCGACTTCTAAATAAATATCCATGTGAATTCCCATTCTGTCGATTCCAATCTACGCAATAACTCCAACTTCGGCATCCCTCAATTTCCATTTAATTTACTCTCCCACACATTTCCAATCTAATGAATTATTAATCACTCATGTATACATCTAGTCACTCCAAACTATTTCGATGGATAATTCCATTCCAGGTTTTTACTAGAATAAACATTGTAAAACTGAAAGATGGAAAGCTAAGGATTTGAAAGCCCCCGTATCGAGAAGACGGCAGAGATGAGCAGAAAAATGACACTGTCATTTCATTCACCGGTGATGGAGGAGCACGAAAGTAAACTGATGACCGGCAATCTCGAGGAGAGGAAGCTGGCTTTTAAGAGTGATGAAGAACTCATGAGAGAAACGACAAAGTTTGTTACAGAAGTGATAGAGACGGCAGCAGTTGAAGCGAATAGGAGAAAACTTCAGGGCCAGGTTTGTTTGCCAAACATAGCTTTTTTCAATTTAACGTCTGTTATAAAATAAGAAGATTCATAACGTTTTCCTCCTCTCCCGTGAAGACGAAAAAACGTTGGATATTTTTTCTAGCGGCCGCTAGATGCATAAAAAAAATTATTCTGACGCCGGGACTAACATGTGTCCTGCGTCGGATTGACTACTCATATTTAGAAATAATATGAAATAGTATGAAGTGGCCCCGCTAGACTAGTTAGATAGCGCTAGACTCAATCTAGCGGAATAGTGATAATAATGATTATGGTCGTGAATTTGTAATCCGACGTAAGTAAATTAGAAATCTAAGATGGGAGTATGAATTTGTTCCATTAGGATAGTTGAATAGCGGTAGGATTAATCTAGCGGAATCTAGCGAAATACTGATAATAATAGTATCATGTGTCTCTTTACGCGTTTGAAATGTGGCGCGGTTGAATAGGCAGTCTATTATATGAGTATGAACTCATTTCGCTAGATAGACGGATAGCTCTAGATTCAATCTAGCAGAATTTTGATTGAGAAAAAAGCAGTTTTTCCATAATCTTCTGTTGAAAAATTAGAAAGTTGGATGATGTTATCTGGATGTGCGCTAGATTCGGTTTAGCGCATCCAATTTAGAATTTCCACTAAACTTTGTTGTGTTTTCCTCTCATCCTCCAGTTGAAAATCAAATGAGTTGTTTTGTTATGCTAGATGAGAATTATGTTTAATCTAGCGCAACCTAGCGGAGCCTAATGAAATTTTTATTCAAATTTGTATATTTCTTTATAATCTTTCCGTAAAAAGATCGAATAATTTGGTGATTTATTTTTTTTGAATGAGCGCTGGATTTTATTTAGCGGAATCTGGAGAACCCTAGCGTCATCTAGCGCAATCCAGCGGGATTTTGCAGGATTTGAGCTGAACTTTTTAGTAGTTTTCTCTCATCCTCCACGTGAAAATCAAAGGATAGAGTTTGATTTTGTCATGCTAGAGGAGAGATAGGTTTAATCTAGCGGATCCTAGCGGAGTCTAATGAAATTTGTATTTAAATTTAGATATTTTTTTTAACTTGCCGTAACAAGATCGAATAATTGGGTGATTTAGTTTTGTTGGGTGAGCGCTGGATTTTATCTAGCGGAATCTAGCGAACCCTAGAGTAATCTTGCGCAATAGTTCTTAAAACTCCAAAAAAAATTTGTATTTGTACCATAAAGAGATGAAAAATTTGGGTGATTACATTTGGCTGAATATCTACTAGGTTGATTCTAGCGAAATCTAGCGCATTTTCCCCCATAATTTCATCTAAAGTGTATTCCTTCAATATTGAGATAACTAATTAAGATAAATTAGCCGTCCGACATCTCCCGGAAACAGGAATTTCCCCGGCTGTCGAATGGGAGCATTTTCAATACCCCCACCCTTCCCCCTCCGCCCTTCCCTCGACGAATCTTCTTATTTTATGAACCTCCAGACGTAGAAATTTATAAAAAAAAATCAGCGAGCATTGATGAGTGAAAAAGTAATGAGAAATTTTTTTAAGACTATATCGTCGACATCTTTTTTTATAATATTGTGTGTTTGCTTCGTATCAGGAACACCTCCAGTAATTCAGCCCACGTTAATGATCACTCGTTGATGCTCACTGATTCGACCCATTAGTGCCATCAGAATGACTCAATGTTTTTACCCTAGTTTGAAAAAAAATCCACGCTTCATTGATCGCTTTGTTCAGGCACTAATGAGTCATCCCTGTGAATCGCTGCTGTAGGATTTATTATTCCCAACGCTTGGCCCTACTAGGCTCATCCCCGTAACAATTTTCCTATTCCTATGTGTTTCAGGATGGCGCTAATAGTGAAGGTAATTTAGAGCAGCTTCGTATAGGTAGGCTGTACGGATTCTGTTGTCTTCGAGTTTTTCTTTTTCAATGTTTTATCCTGTTGCTTAATGAGTAGATCAATTTGTAGATTTTCAACGGCGGGCAGGTTTCTATTCATGAAAAATTATTCTTGAGGAGTTTTTTTGCATTTATGCCATTTTTTATTTGTAATTTTTTTTCACTTTCGTTTTTCATTCTTTCTGTTTAAATCGAATTGTTATTCGTTTTTCGTTTCAGTTTTTTTGCGTGCAGAATTAGACCCAAAAAATCATCCTGAATCAAACCGAAAAATCAGTTTGAATCAAGTCGGACTGAATTATGTGGGAAATCGATTTATTTCATGTCGGATCGTCGGCATGAATCAAGTCTGACTTGGAGAGAATGCAAACCAATACATTGGCCTCACTCAAGTTGATTTTTCGACTTGAATCCGCTCGACTTGGGTTTGATTCAAGTTGATTTTTCGATTTAATTCAAGTCGATTTTTCGGTTTAACTCAAGCCGATTTTTCAATTTGATTCAAGTAGATTTTTCAATTTGATTCAAGTCGACTTTCGACTTGAATCAAGTAGACTGTTCGGTTTAATTCAAGCCGATTTTTCGGTTTGATTCAAGTACATTCTTCAATTTGATTTAAGTCGATTTTTCGGCTTGATTCAAGTCGACTTTTCGGTTTGATTCAAGTCGATTTTTTGGTTTAATTCAAGTCGATTTTTCGATTTGATTCAAGTCGATTTTAGCTTGACACGTTTCTTCTTGAAATAATCTACTTTTCTGCTTGTATCAGGACCGAAATTCGGATTGGTGGCGTCCGAGTCACTCGACTTGAATCAAGCTGAAAATCGACTAGATTCAAGCCGACGTCGACTTGAATCAATGTTTTTCTGGGTGTATATCAAAAAATTGTAGGAGAATTCTTGAACTTTTTGTGCAAAATTTGAAAATTAACAATTCGCATTTTTTTAAACAGTAAAATTTAAATTTTGCATTCTTGAAAACATAGTAATTGTTATGACATTCAATTGTTGCAGTTTTACATGCATATTTTCTACATAACAAAAAGTAGAGTTCAATTTTCTCACGTTCTTTGGGCACAAAAAATGACGATTTTTGTGAGAAAAAATGGAAAATTTACCATTTTTATTTTTTATAAAAATAAAAGTGAAATTTTGCAATAAAAAAATTAAATTTCACATAAAAAATAGATCTCTATATTTGCATTATTTATGAAAAATAATCTAAATAACAATGACATTATAATTTTGATCATCAAATGACAACAAAAAATTTCTAATTAAATCGTGGAGTTATTGTAGTCAAGGTAATGTACGCCCGTAAATTAACAAAATGCGAATGCATGTTACTGCAGGCAGTAGATTGAAAGGTGGAGATATCATCACTGGCTGGAACAACCGTGCCCGTGGCTTCTGCAACCGGATACTGAACGCTCTCTGTCCGTGCTTCACCAATACTGGTAAATCGTAGAGACTGATTGTGAGAATTTTCACCCTTGGTTTTGCTACACTGTTTTATTATTATTTAACATTTTATTTGATACTGATGTTGATCGTTATGACAGTTAGCGTTCGAATAGTTGACGCGCAAACTAGTGTATAATGCTACTGCCAAAACGAGACTGCTGGCCGTCTCGCAATCCGCCCGTAGTCTTTCATTATCCAACCATCATCATCATCATCATCTTCGGCATTCCATCATCGTCACATATCACTCCCCGTCACGTTGAGGAGATTATTATCACATTTTAATCAGGGATAACCATATCCATAAAATACAATTACCGTTAAATTATTATGTAGTCCATTAGTTAATATCACTTAAAATTAAAATTTTAATGATTCAAGTGAATATCAATTTAAATAGTAAAATTTCTAATTATATATTAATCAGTAATTGAGTTAGGAAGATTGACGATTATTTGGATAGTCGGAAATTGGTTATAAAAAATTTAGTATTATCTACCTGATAGAAAATTTATAGTTCCATATTTTTAATTGAAAATTCAGACTATCCATTATTTTAATATTTTGAAATTTCGATTGGTATATTTAAACCTTGAT
Organism: Diachasma alloeum; assembly: GCF_001412515.2. Classification (NCBI taxonomy): domain Eukaryota; kingdom Metazoa; phylum Arthropoda; class Insecta; order Hymenoptera; family Braconidae; genus Diachasma; species Diachasma alloeum. Next base: position 687,651 of record NW_021680505.1, read on the forward strand.
CAATGTAAGTCGGAAATTCTTTTAATATTGAAGAGTCGGAAGATTGATGGCCATCCCTGATTTTAGTTCTTATTCAAACACTCAATTTGGGCACTTATTCTCACGTTGTATATTTTTTAGAGGTAATATTCATGGATTTTTGTAAAGAGAGAAGATTCAGTCGTGGGGAATAAATCTGTCTGATATAAATTGTTTAGTTTTTTAAATAGTTTAGGTTTTATAATTGGATGTGAGGAAACATTCCGTGCAGAGAATGCGATTCTGTATAAAAAAGTCCTCGAAAAATGTTGATAAATTACAAATAATTCGAATTTTATTTCGAAGGGTAATGAAATTTCAAAGCATCGATAAATGTCAAAGCATCTTTCTTTACAGAGAATTAAATTCTCTGCAAAAAAGGTTTTTGATGAATTTCGCAGGAAATTTGCAAAAAAACTAAATACCAAATAAAATAAAACTAAGTAATTTTAAATAAGTAAAACTAAATAATTTTTAAAAAATACAGTTGTTGGATAATTTTGTAAAGATTTTCCGGAAATGTTTCCTATACTAATCGATTTAGAAGAAAACTTCAAGTCACATTTTTTGTGGAGAATTTAATTCTCTAGACGAAGATTTTTTGGATAAATTGAGCTAGATGACTTTATTAAGGAGATTTGCAAAATACTTCAATATCGTGAATTGGTAAATCAGGAGAAGTGAACTCCAAGATCAGTTTTGGAAATAATTCTGTATTTAAAGAGGATGAAGTTCGTCCGAACGTTAAAAAAATCCTGATTAAAATTTTGCTATCACTCTTGGATATTTTTCGATTTATTTTGCTTATTTTTCGAAAACTCATACGAAGTGGAATTAAGGTATATCCCTAGAAAGCAAGTTTTTGTAACAATAATAGTTTTCATAGATAATGTTTATAATATTCTTCAGCTGTTGAAAAAAATCTAACTAGCTGTACTAGACAGTTGAGCTGATAATAAATAATGGAATGCGGGCTTCTAGCACGCGAGACATGGGCCTAACGGGGGTTATGGATCCCCCCGAACTCGATTTTTTCATCTTATGAGAAAATGATTCTTACGATGTTCTTAAAAATGAATCCGTGGTAGATTGATAAATTCCGAATGCGGCGAATTTTGTGTCAAATTTTCTAGCACATAGTAAATACTAACAGTTTGTAATCGTCCATATTTTTTTGTTATGAAAGTCCAATTAGGTGTGATTACAACGTGAAATACCAAAAAATAACGATTTTTATGATTTGCTAAGAAGAGAAAAAAAAATCAACAACTCAGAAAATCATTTTCTCATGATCTAATACATGTAAAGTAAAACGGATACTTGGATTTGTTCGTTGGAGTATAACAAACATTTTTTTAAAGTTGTAATCGGATGAAAACTGTGATGCAAGGACCATTTTTAAGCTAAAAACGCGAAAAATAACGTTTTTGGTGGATGTACGGGGCAAAACGTGTCGGGTCCAAAATTTTTCTTACTTTTTAATGTATCCCTTTATTTACCAAAAGTCGTCTAATGGCTCTTAAAGTAGTTCTACCCTTCGGCCGGGCTACGCTGTACTTTTCGATATTTTCAGTTTTTTAATTTTTCATCTAAATTGCATGGAAAAAATGTGAAAAAATTCATACCCAGTCAGTATTATCTAAATTAAATTTCGCAAAATATTGATATTTTTTCAAACATTTCCCTCCTATAAATAAATAATAAAACTTGTTTGCAAAACGGTGGATCATTTTTTATGAGGTGTCAAAATAATTCTTGATTTTTTCATACCCAATGGAAAAAAAATTCAGATTTTAATCTTTGATTACAATGGAAATGTTGATTTTCATGTAAGACACTGGGTTAAATCCTGATTTTTAAACATTTCTTCCTTGAAAAACCGAAACGATAATTAAATTGAGGAAAAAATTAGAATTCCGAATCTAATCAAGTTTTCTACAATTTTTTTGCAGTTTTCAATAATCTTTGAATTTACCGTACGGATAGAGCGATTTTAAGGCCGAGCGAAGACTTAAATTTCACCGCGGGGTTTCCTTAAGGGGAAACGGAACACCTGTGTCTCTTCTAGAACTTCTAGAATAGTGTTCTCCTGCAATTATTATTTTTTATTTATGAAACTACTTCATTGACTCAATAATACAACGATAATAATATTAATTAATAATTGTAGGAGAAATCACAATTCTACAAGTTCATACAGACACATGAGTTCCGTTTCCCCTTAAATAATATTTTGCATGTTTTCTAGAATCCATAGGGACTAACTTTTGGGCCGCATTGTCTTGGGATATACCTTATAACTATTACCGCGATCTATGGTAATTCTTGACCATCAACAATACCGTTAGAATATGAAATTGATACGTCGATAATGGCATTTTATTTTCACGTAACACTATGAACCCGTTGATTTATTAAATGTCCAGACGTATCAGTATCACAATTCCTGTATTCACCACATCATGTAACAGAGGTCACGTACATAGAAAATACGACTATTGTCAACTTTCACATCCTCTGTCTAGTATTCCGCGGCATGATCCACTATTATACAACAGTAAAACTGGATTATGCAACGACAACACAATTTTACGGGGCATAACTTTTTGATGTATAGTTGAAAAGAAAGAATGGAAAAATGTTGAGGGAAAATCGTCATTTTGCATGTTTCCATTCGTACGAATGATTCTATTGGATCACGTGGAAAATATTGTATTTATTCGGAGCAGCTGTTCCAGGGATTGATCATCTACCCGCGGATGACCATTCGCAATACAAAATTGAATTTTCGATTTAATTTATTTTTTTCAATTTGAAAGAAAGTAAATTTTTAGTTTTGACGTTCCAAATTCTAATAAAATTCCGTTGAAAATCAGATCGTTCCTTAAATTTTGTATTCATCTTGGAATTTCAACGAAATGCAGTGAGAGAAAAAATTGGCTCTGCCGAAAAACTATATGTTCCGCGTGAGAATATTTGGTGGACTGAAACAGATTTACTTGAGGGAAATTAACGAAGTTGATGGAAGGAAAATAAATATCTTCCACAAAAATTAAATTTTTGTTGTGATCATCAGAAATATCCCTACGCTGTTAGAAAAAACATGAAATTTCATGGACAGTTGACTAGTAGTTTTCAGGATAGTGACATTAAGGGCGATTTAGGGGGAAAAAAAAATTCAGGTTTCACTGAAAATGCAGTAAAATTTTGGAATTTTGAACAGCATAAAAACAAGAATTTCTTAATTTATTTGAATTTCCAATCTAATATGAATATTCAGTACCAAATTACATTGAATTTTCAGTAAACTCTGATATTTCATGATTTTTCCCCCTAAATCGCATTCAGTGTGACTATCCTGAAAATTCAAGAATATATTTATCGGAATTTTCTGGGTTTCTATTCAATTTCCGCGAAAAATGGAACTGAAATTTAAAAATCCTATTTAACGTCACTCTGCTGGAAACGACTAATCAACTGTACTCAGAATTTCTTAATTTATTTGAATTTCCAATCTAATATGAATATTCAGTGCCAGGTTATTCAGAATTTCATTTTTTCCACACTGTTAAAAAAATAATAAAATTTCACCGACAATTGATTACTAATTTGCAGGACATTGACACTGAATGCGATTTAGGGAAAAAAATAAAATTTCAGGTTTCACTGAAAATTCACTGAAATTCCGGAAGTTTAAGCAGCATAAAGACGAGAATTTATTAACTTATTTGAATTTCCAATCTAATATGAATATTCAGTGAAATCTGAAATTTCATTCTTTTTCCCCCTAAATGGCATTCAGTGTCACTGTTCTGAAAATTCAAGAATATATTTACCGGAATTTTCTGGTTTTCTATTTATTTTCAGAGAAAAATGGAACTGAAATTCACAGTTCTCTTTGATTTTTCCACGAAATTCGAAATTTTTGATGACGAAATTCCTTGAAATTTCATTGGTAATTAAATTCGATAAGAATTTCCAAACAGTTTACTGGAAATTTCAGACAAAAATTTTTAACGGTGAACTGAATAACATTCACTTGATAAAACCGGAGCCTAATATAATTCTCTGTAGAACGAGTGTATTTACCCATCTCTCACAAGAACAATTACTACTACGAAAATTATCATGTTTTGGTGGAAACTTTCTTTCTTGCCCACAAGTAAATTGATTCAAGACGACAAAATATATCTTCAGGGGAACATATTTTATAACAGTGTAGAGGAAATGTTTTTCTGCAGAAATCAATTTTTCCTGCAGAATCAATTTTTTCTCTCAGTGTTGATCTTCATATTGAACGCTCATTGATTTATAAATGACAGCTTGAATTCTTGAATTCATTGGGAAGGTAAAACTTCACATTCAATTGAGATTTCACTCATTTTCATTGTCATGTGGGCCTGAAATTGCAATTTCATTGAATATTCCATGAATATACCAATAGTACATGTGGGAATTTCACTCAAATTACTTAGCCCGGTGGCTTGGCGCAGTGGATAAGTTCGCCTCACATGCGAAAGGTTCTGAGTTCAAATCCCGGCCGGGTAGAATGGTGCGATCTAACCATTTAAAGTCTTGATCATCATCGCAGTATACCCTAACCGGGTCGAAGCGATGTAAAATAACGATAAAAAAAAATACAAATTACTTGTTCCTAAAAAAGATTCTTCAGTTAACATTTCAGAGGTATTCGTTTCGAGATATATATGGAGTAAAAACCAAAGTCTGAAATTGTAAAATCGACTCATCTAGTCCACCATTTCACTCCATACTCAATTGTCACTCCCAATACCGTCGTCCACTGGTGCAAGCAGACACCCCATGATACATATACCCATTAACCCTAGATTAGTCACCGTGCGAGGGAATTGCCGCAACGTGTCATTTTTTTCGTCTTGTCACCGGCTGGTAGACCGGGAAAATCCGAAAAAATTTGAATTCGTCAATTAAAGTATCTGGAAAATTTTAGTATTGTTTTTTTAATATCCCAAATTCTGGAAGAAAAAGAATCATTTCCAACAGTTGAACCATTTTTTCCCATGTTAAATGAAATTGCCCGTTGCGCGAGGTTGCTGGAAACTCGTTAAACGCGCCCGGGCAGTGTAGAGTGAATTCGGCAACGCTGGAGCCTAAATAACAAGGCGGCAAATCCCCGCGGAGGTGACCAGAGTCGCAAGTTCCCGTCAGGTGACCAAACTAGGGTTAAAAAATGGTGAATCATATTGATGTGTAATAGTATATTATGTCATCAGGCGATAAAAGTATTATCTGGCCAATGTGGCTTTATAATCCGAGCCGTAGGCGAGGATTATAATCACATTCGCCAGATAATACTTTTATGTCATTAGTCTTTATGTCATTATGTCTTTTATGCGATTCTAGATCGCGGTTTTCGGGCCCAACGACATAAAATATCGCCTTATGACATAAGATACTATTATCGCCGTGTGACATACGATATTTTATGTCATTGGGCCCGGAAACCGCGATCTAACCGAGCGAAGCGAGGTTAGAATCACGATTTATCAGGCCTCATGACATAAACATCTTGGCTCTCGTTATCAAAATTTTGTGGTAAAGTAATCCCTGAAAAATCTCATGTCACAAAAAACCCAACGGAAGTTGCGCAGTCGACCACTGCGCTTGAAGGGAATACGATGTCCACAGTCGTGTGTACATGTACAGTCGGGTACTAAAGTTCATGAACAAAACACATAGGATGCAAGTGCAGGCTGTTCACGAACTTAAGTCCGCGACTGTACTACGGATATACTCTCGAGTAAAGGTGCTCTCGCTGTCGCTACAATGCCCCACTGTCGATTTAAATACCTCGAAAACCATTGAGAAGTTATCGACACATCCAGTGTGACGAATGTAGGAAATTTCATAACAAATAAAATGGTTTTTAACTCACATCTCTGCGAATCGTGGCTATCAGGATGTGGATGTTTGTAGACAGGAGTACCCCACGGTGCACGCGCTCTCTCAGAAACTAAAGCTCTTGAGTTACTCAATTAAACAAATGATAACAGCTCGAGAATTGAGTCGTAGAGTCATGAGTAAAACCCCATTTTATTCCTCATAAAAATCCATCAAATCTTCACCCAACACGTCTCAATGACTTCCCAACGGTCATCGAGATATTTCAAGGGAGAGAGGCGCACTTCGTTGGACATAAAATACACGATTGGACTAGTATGGATCATTTTTTCGAATGCAAGTCACTGCAAAAGACGATGAAACAGTCGAAAAAAATTGTAGTAAAAACAGAATTGCAGCAGCTTCACTTCGCTTCTCCTCAATATTATTTGGCGACAGCTTACAGTATAGATTACACCCTAGGATCATCCGTCTGCCAACACAAATTTCCGAAACAAAAAAAATTGCGTGGCTTCCAACAGATTACTCTAGAAAGTTTTTGCATGTAGATTAGTCACCAGTAGTGTTTGGATTGAATCGATGAAATTCGGTTGGTAGTTACAACCGTTTATGTATTTATTTCCATAGAGTTATTCGCCTGGACGCCGTACCGGTATCGCTTCACGAGACCTTAGCCCGATGAGTAGTCGTCGCGATAACTTGTAAAAAAAAATCTGCGATGCGCATAACATCAAACACAATAAAATATTGAGATTAAAATTATCCATCTTTCATACAAAAAATTAAATGGAATAACAATAAGAGGCTTCCTTCGTGTGGCAAATACGCAGAGGATAAATCATACCAACGAGTCATAAGAAATCCAATTAGTAACTTGAATTGCGTAAGAAGAAACAGAAGTTCGTTGTACGAATGAAAAAGAAACTCAACAATCTTAACAAATACTTAATAAATATTTCCATTTTTTGTTACTATTTTTTGTTATGAATAGTTCTAAAAATCAAGAGAATATCTAAAATAATATATTAAATGAGTAATGAATGTCACTCCAAAGTAATTGTTAGGAGAGTGAATGTAGTTTGGTGGTTGTTACTGATTCATTAGTGAAGTGGTAAAATGCAACGGAATACGGAGAGAAATATTCAGTAAAAATTACGGAACAATTCACGTAATCCACAATGGGGAATCGTTTTCCGGAAATTTTTATAGGAATGGAAGAGAAGAAATCTGAAATGTTCAGTGAATTTTCAGGTTCATCACCGAACAAAGTACGAAATTGTCCCGTAATTTTCCCCGAAGAAGTAAAATCTTACAGAAATTTCCCGACTCGTTATGCCTCCAAAATAAAAAATTCTTGAACGTTCAACAATTTTTATGAAGCTGGTGAGTTATTTCTACGTTTCGTTCCGTAAAATTTCTCAATCGTTGGGGAAAAATTACGGAACGACTTGTCCCCACAGCGGTAAGTCGTTAGACGGGTGGTTAATTTTTATGGAACAAATCATAGAATTTACGTGGCGATTCGTACAATTTCAGTTTTGACTCACACTTTTTATTGTATTTTCTTTCGCTCACAGATTACGTTTCGAAACGTAATTTTTACGTTTTTTTCTGGTAATTTTTATTGAATTTTTCTCTCCGTGAACCCAAATAAATAGATCAATGACTAGTTCATTCAAGGGGCAATGTCGAAGACTTGGAAACTCTCTCAGCTTTAAATAAAGATTGTGTGAGTGTCCCTGTTGGACCTGGTCATTCCCTCAATAAATGGACATTTGAAGTAGCTCTACCCCTACGGCTCCAGTCATTGCGTGTTATCACAAGAAAAAAATTCCAAAAATTATTGTCTTCATTAACCTCTAATCCACGTTTCATTCGAAAAACATTTCCTCTACATTGTTAGAAATTTCTTGAAATTTCAGTCACAATTTCATCTGAATTTTCAATGTTGTGAGTTTGAATTCAATTTCAAATGAAATCGTTCACTATAAATTTCTCGTTCATCTTGAAAATTCAAGAAAATTGAGTTTTTCGTGTTAAAGAATTATTGATTTTTCAATGAAAGCTTGAATTTCCAAACTCATCGTGAAAATTGAACATCATAGACAATTCAATTTTCAATAGACTGAAAATTTAGAGAAGTTATTGCTTGAATTTTCAAGATTTTTTAGTGCCGTATGGACCTGAAAATCGAGAATTACGTGAGAAATTAACTGATTCGTCAATGAAGAATTCTATAGAAATTTCATGTATCTTTGTCGTTTTTAAAAATTTTAAGCTTTTTCGTTTGAAATTTCAAGAGTAATTTTCTAACAGTGTACCCTAATCACCAAAATTCCAAAATTTTCAAATTCACTCCTTACCGTTGTACCACTTCGCGACTGGATCAACCCTAGATTGGTCACCATATGAGGGACACGCCGCAGCACGTCGTTTCCGTTAATTACCATCGACTGGATAGCCGGAAAAATTCCACAAAATTTGCCTTTCTCAATTGAATTGTATAACACATTGTAGCGATTTTAGAACAACATAATTCTCAAAATTGCAAAAGAAAATGAATTATTTTCGACAGAAGGATTTTCATTTCCCATGTTAAGGGTAGATTACTATGAATTTTAAAAGTCGCGGGAGTGAGACTTCATATTTTGAAGATCGATTGTGTATGTATAAAAACGAACAATTAGTGCAAAAAAATTAATATTTAAAATGTTAAAAATAGTCTAGGGCCTTTAATTTTTTAGATGCAGAGGTTTTTTTTAGTTTTTTGAAATTAGACTCCTACACAGCTAATTTAGTTTTTTTAATATGAAAAATTGTACCATTCATGCAAAATCGCTAGACAAATGTTTCTGAAATGAACGAGAATATACTTTAAATTTTTTGAGGATCATTTTTTTGGCGATTTTACATGAATGGTGTAATTATTTTTATTTAAAAAAACAAAATTGGCTGTATAGAAGTCGAATTTCAAAAATATAACTCGTAATTGCTATTGTACACTTTTTTCAAAAATTTTGAAAAAAAAACCTTTGTGCCTCAAAAATTGGAGACTGCGGGGCAAACGAACAATAAACAATCAATTTTGTTGCAGTAATTATTCGTTGCATGATAAATCTCACTCCAATAGCTCGGGAATATTAAAATTCATAGTAGTTTCTCTTAGTGCATCTGTAAGGATATCCAAGTTCTTTGGCTACTTTTTCTCCAGTGAAATGTTTTTCTACTTTTGTAATCGAACATCAGAGCTTTCATTTGAGCCCCATTTGACCCTAAGTTTCCGGACATTTCACAATGATTTTATTATTTAAACTTGGCAGATCTGAATCTGAATCTCGATATTGAACCGTTAGAAACCATTTTAAAAATTTGAAAAAAAAATTGGAAACTTCAATTTAGAAGAAACATTGATGAAATAATTTAAAAAATACAATTTTTAAAAATTACGAGCATTTTCTGGAAATAATTGATAAATAATCAATTTTCCACCATAAAAATCATTAGCTCTTAATCGTAACAAATTTATTCAAATTTATGTTCAGAATTTTTGTAGACATCAATTTAAATCATTTACTTATAACCATCGAATGTTAAAAACAATAATAATTTTGTGCAAAATGGAATTTGAATGACCTGGAATATTCATGATTTTTTTCCAATTTTTATCAGTCAGTTTAATTGACAAATTTGATGATTGAAAATGGTTGAATCTATAGTCTGATGTGTATTAAACTGTGAAAAATACTTGGATATCCTCAGATGAAACGCCCGTCACGCAACGTTGCCGAAATCTCACTAAACGCGTCCGGGCAGTGTAGAGTAAATTCTGCCACACGGTGATAGTCATGCCGCGAGAGACTTTACGAGACAATCCTTTGGAGAGATGGTCTAGGCCTCAATGAACATGGAAATCGACTCCTCGCGTGATGACTTCAAGTCAATTTAACTCGTCTCGGTCTCAAGTTTTTTTGTGTTTTTTAATGTGTAATCTCGGTTTGTCTTTTCTTGCTTGTCTACATACAAAAAACGCGAAAAACTGAAAACCAAGGTGAGATAAATTGAATCAGAATCATCACGAGAGGAGTCGATACTGCGTATTTCGAGACTGAGACGAGACAAAAAATTTCTATGTGCCCTGAGACCGAGACAATTTCTCCAAAGTATTGTCTCGTGATGTTTCATGAAGTCTCCCGCGGGATCACTAATTCGGCAACGTTAAAGCCTAAATAACACGACGGCACATTCCCGCGGAGGTGACTAAAGTCCATGGATCGCGTTGGGTGACCAGACTAGGGTTAAGGTATCTCTTCTAACCGCTTCGCTACTGAACTCACGATAAATAAAGACTTCCGCGATTTTGAAATTTCCGTGAGGTCTTCCCTTAAAAATAGGGGTGCGCACGAGACTCGAACGAGACTTCACTCTCGAGGGATGGTCTTACTACAAAACGAATATGGAAATTTTCGGTACTGCCTCAGTCTCGAAATGCATAGTATTGCCTCTCCCCTTCACGACTCCAGGAAAATTTATCTCGTCTCATTCTCTCCTTTTTCCTATCTTCAATGTCTACGAGACCGAAACTGAAAGCGAGACCAAACATAAACAACCGGAAAAAGTGAAGACTGTGACGAGACAAATCATCTCCAAGTCATGACCACAGGAGACGATAGTATGCCTTTTGAGACTGAGACAGTCTCAAAAATTTCCCTGTTTTTTTAGAGCGAGACAATCTCTTCAAAGTGAAGTCTCGTCCGGGTCTCGTGCGCACGCAACTTAAAAATGAAATTAAAAAATCGTTGAAAAATTGTTGCGAATGCGAATTGTTGTGAAAATTAAAGACCATGGAATAATGAAAAACAATGCTCCACTCTACATGTAAGAGAATGCGAGAACAGGTGAAGCACCGAGTTAGGAACGGTGACCGAGAAAATCGATAATTCGGTATTTCAAGCTATTCACCGGTGGTCACTGAAGCTGACGCCTCGGCTATTGTCCTACATATTCTCACAATGGTATAAATATTTACCTCCATTGGTATTTACTTCCAAAAACACCTAATTAAAAAAATTATTGAATAATAATCCGATGAATGAGAGTTGAAATTAAACGAGCAAATGAAGAAAACTGAACAATCGGGAAAATAAATAACTGTTATTTTTTTCCTTTTTTCTCGACATTCTGTAAGTGTAACTGAGATGATGGTATGTGTGTAAATATGTATTTACCCGATTGCTGTAATATTTGTCATATAGTTTATACATAAAGCGTTATATACCTAGATCATGTGGAGAGAGAATAAATCGATAAATTGATCACGAAAAAATTGGAGAATTTTTAATTATATGTGTCGATTTAAATCGAGGGATCAAGGATTGTTATATCATTACTGTAAACGTGACAATCAATTCTATTGGAGAGAATTATCAAATCCCTTCACAATTATTGACACTGGATTTCATTGGAATGGGGGGGNATGGGGGGGGGGGGGAGAATTTAAGCAATTGGAGAGAAGAGTTTGATGGAAGTTGTGTGAACATTTTCGTGTATAAATCGATGTACAATATACAAATTTATTAATATAAACATTTGAATGTAATTGATGAATTCTCATTTATTATCCTGAACCCACAATTATTTTTGTTATTGAGTCAAATAATTAACTTTTATTATTTGTGTTATTGAATTTGATTTTTAATTTTTATTTTTTTTATTCCTCAATCATAATGCCATTTTTCCGCTCTAATTAATCGGAAACTCTCCATTTTTTAAGGTGTTTCAGTAATTAAGGTGTTTCACCGGTATTTTTTCGAGCGGTCAAACGCAAGGGGAATTTCATTGTTCTCGAGCCCTAATTCAATCCCTGAACACGAAAATTTTCATTTTTCAATTAACTATTTCAGAGTGCATTTCAACATTTCTTGAATATTAATTTTTTTGTAGGATTGATTGATTTTTTCCCATCACTTGCGAGTGTCAAATTGTTTTTATTGGATGATTTTCTAATTATTGAAGCGATATTAAAATGCATGAGAGACATGGCAATGTCGCAAGGATCATTCTTATGGATCTCAGTTCTATGATCTAACTTATACCCCTCCCATTCGCATTGCGCGCCAACTATGGTGGAGGCGTAGTTCCCACCCGTGAGCCTCAATGAATAGAATTCCCCCCGAAATAATCTCTGTCGAAACTCGAAATAATTTCCCGTATCACTTTTACAAATAACTTTCTTACGAAATCTAGAAACATGGAACTTATACGTACTTTCAAGCAAGATTTGATTTATCACTCACTAGTTTTTTTTCAATAGTTAATTTTTTTTTTTGGAGAAATATGAAAGTTTTCCTGATTGGAATTGGTGCAACCTCGGGATTTATAGCTGTAGAGGTTAAAAAACATCCAAATTTAATTATTTTTCTTTATTGCGGGCGAGGTCTAGCAAAAATACGAAAAAATTACTAATGATGCGGCATACTCAGATATTTTTCCCATGAATTTTTCAATTTCTTTTTATTATTTTGACTTTTCCTATGAAATACCTTGAGGTATTTCGTCTGTATTTTTCTGGGGGACGGAAGGATTCAATAGCACTGATTCAATCAATCAGGCGAACACGAAAATTTTCATTTTTCAAGTAACTATTTCCGTGTGTATTTCAACATTTCTTGAATATTAATTTTTTTGTAGGATTGGTTCATTTTTTCCCCATTACTTACGAGTGTCAAATTATTTTTATTTGAGGTTTTTCTAATTATTGAAACTATTGAAATGCTTCAGACACATGGCAATGTCGCACAGATCATCCCTATGGTCATTTCGTATGGTTATATTGGCATTTCAATTGCGCGCCACTCACGTTGAAGGCCTAGTTGCCACACACTATTTTTTTTTCAATAATCCATTTTTTTTTGTAGATATGAAAATTTTTCTGATGGATTAGGAAAGTAAGCTCGGTCCTATAGCCGGAGAAATTACAAAAACATCCAAATTGAATTATTTTTTCTCTTGAGGCCGAGATCCAGGCGAAATAGGAAAAGAATTACCAATAATACAGCACTCAGATATTTCTCTCCTGAATTTTTTAATTGTTTGTTATTACTTTGTAATGAATTGAATTTATTCGACTATCCCGCACGAATCGATCCCGAAAATATTGGAATAATTTAATAAATTGACGAAATGTGTCGCTTGTGATCCGACGAGTTACTTCTCATCTCATGCGAGACACCTCGGTCTCTTGCCTCTCGAGTCGAAGATTTGGTTCTGATTGGATATACACATGTCTTTCAAGATCCCTCCAGACCTAGATTGACCTGGTAAGTCCTAATCAGTTCTGCGACGTACTTTGCCGGAGACCTTTCGAATCCTCAGTGCTTTTCGGCCCTGCGAAGTTCCCCTCTATGCTACCGAGACCTCAGGATTTCACGAGGGGGGGGGGAGGGGAAGGCATGTATGCGGAGGGTTGAAATTTGTAGCCAACGAGGAGAGAGGGTTGCAGAATATATTTAAGCCACCCTCATCTCTCCGTTTGCAGGCGGTGTTTAAATAAAAAATAGTGGACGTTGATTCTGTATTTATTGACCCCCTGATACCAATGAAACCCTCGGAGGTGATAGAAAAGACGAGAAAAAAATTTTCATTTTCACATGGGTCAAGGGTCAGGGTGAAAGTCGATTTTCGCCAAAATTGAATTTTTTCGCCCAGTGAAGATTGATGCTGTATTTTCTAACAATTCTGATGCCAATGAAACCCCCGGAGGCGCGACAAATGTCGAAATGAAAGATTTTTTTTCATCCGGAGCCAAAGGGTCAGATTTTCAGTTTTTCCAGGGGGAAAGTCGACTTTCGTCAAAATCGAATTGTTTAGCCGGGTGAACGTTGATTCCAATGATTTAAGCCACGGGCTATTCAGAACTCTCAAAAGTATGTGGAAAAAGTGAAAACTGAAAATTTTTTCTTTCACCCGGCACCAAAGGGTCAGATTTTCGGTTTTTCCAAAGGGAAAGTCGACTTTTGACAAACTCGAATTTTTTAGCCGGGTGAACGTTGATTCCAATGATTTAAGCGACGGGCTATTCAGAACTCTCAAAAGTATGTGGAAAAAGTAAAAACTGAAAAAAAAATTTTTTCACCCGGAGCCAAAGGGGCAAATTTTCGGTTTCGGAAGCACTTGGGAAGACGCTTCCCAAGACCTATCTAGTTCTGAACGGAGAGACCTAAGTAGAACTTGTCAGGTCCAATTATTCTACTCGGGTTTTTAACGTCTGACATGACCGGTCAGTCAATTATTTCTCTTATCATTTTGTCATGTGAAGCTTTGAGTAATTATATTAATTATCAATTTGAATAATGTTTTGTTCTGTATAAGATTGCTATAAAGATTCAATTATATATTGTAACTTAAAAATAATATTTATATATTAAAAGCGCGCAATTTCGTGTAAAGGAAAATCGACACAAAAAATTATCCCCATTGATAATGAAAAATAAATTAAATTGCAAGGTAACGCATTTATAATCATCACATTTTTCATTTTCTTTATTTGAATAATAATCTCATCTAAACACGTAAACTATTACAACTTTGACTTCTCGCACAACACGCTTAAGGATATGCAAGTATCTTTTACAATTTGGTACAGACCACACTATAGATTCAACCATTTTCAATCATCAAATTTGTCAATTAAATTGCGTGAGAAACATTTGAAAAAAGTCATGAATTCAATATCGAGATTCAAATTCAGATCTGCAAAGTTTAAATAATAAAATCATTGTAAAATGGTCGGAAACTTAGGGTTAAATGTGGCTCAAATGAAATCTCTGATGTTCAACTATAAAAGTAGAAAAGCATTTGACTGGAGAAAAAATAGCCAAAGTACTTGGACATTTTTGGATACTAAACTACATATCAACGCTGTTGACAAAGTTAATATTGAACGAGTCCTGCCTAAATTCACCAGCTAATTAATACCGTGAATAATTGAATGCTCATCGATCGATGCCAACACCCAAACAGCGGTTAATACGAGAGTAACCAAAGCATATTCAATTCAAACACATTCGTACCCCTGGCAACCGGTGCACAATGCCACTATGGAAACCAACTCGGTAAGATCAAACTCCAAGACCCTTCGCCGAGTAATTTTCATTCAACTCCTCGTCAGACGTCGGCACAATCATAAATTTTAAATAAAGTTAAATGTTGAATTACCCAATTGTTTAATGTTACTCAACAATTTTTTAATTATTAAATTAATCATCAATTAAATATTCAAATTGCGAGTTATTTTATCAATCAATAATTGAGTTCGGAAGATCGACGAAATTTATAATTAGTTACTCAATAGTCAATTGACAATTCAACATTGTCAATTATTTTGTTACTTTTCAAATCTCAATCAAGATAAGTAAACCTTAATTATTTTAAGGTGCAACCTTCCTGAATATTAATAATTTAATGATTGATGCCGATCCCTGTTTCTCATTCGCTTCAAGCGCCATACGTAAGCCTCAGTGAATAGAATTTGCCCCGACACTCATAATATCCGGCATCATTTTTTCAAATAACTTTCTTACGAAATCTAGAAAAATTCTGGAACTTATGATTATTCACCCGCTAGTTTTTTTTTCTTCAATAATTCATAATTTTTTTGATAGATATGAAAATTTTTCTGATGAATTAGGAAATGAACCTCGACCCTATAGCCGGAGGAGTTAAGAAAAATAGGTAAAAAATTCCCAATGAGGCACCATACTCAGATATTTTTCCCCTGGATTTTTCAAGTTTTCTTCATTATTTTGACTTTTCACGCCGATACATATTAAGCGTAGTCTTTACAATTTAGTACAGACCACACTATATAGATTCAACAATTTCCAATCATCAAATTTGTCAATTAAATTGCATGAGAAAAATTTGAAAAAAGTCATGAATCAATATCGTCATTCAAATGTAGACCTGCAAAGTTTAAATAATAAAATCATTTTAAAATGTCCGGAACCTTCGGGTCTAATGTGGCTTAAATGAAATCTCTGATGTTCGACTATAAAAGTAGAAAAGCATTTGACTGGAGAAAAGATAGCCAAAGTCCTTGGATATTTTTGGATACTAAACTATATATCAAAGCTGTTGACAAACGAAAGTTAATATTGAACGAGTTCTGCTTAAATTCACCAGTTAATTAATACCGTGAATAATTGAATGCCCATCGATCGATATCTATACTCAAGCAGCGGTTAATACTAGAGTTACCAAAGCCCATTCAATTCAAACACATTCACACCCCTGGCAACCGGTGCACAATGCCACTATGGAAACCAACTCGGTAAGATCAAACTCCAAGACCCTTTCGCCGAGTAATTTTCACTCAACTCCTCGTTCACTCCGAGTTGACACACGCAGTTGTCAACTCTGAAGTTGCCTCTCTGATTAATTATCTCAGGAAACTCAAATTTAATTTTCATTGGCAAGATTAAAGCAGATGACTTGGAGCGTTTCAGTGCCTCTCGGAAGGTGGATCCCCTGGGCGGGTAAATATTGAGTTATGAGTGGGGGCTTCAGGGGTAAGAAGCTGACGGTTAGGTACGATGACAGCTTGAATCATGGCAAACGGGGGATGGAGAAGGGGGATAAGAGCAGGGAGATTGTGCAAAGTAAAAGGAGCAAAATTACTCGCCGGGGAGGTGGACTTTATGGAGATGGAGAGAGTGTTCTGGCTCCCCCGGCATCAATATTGGATGATCCTAGAAAGGAAAGGTAATTTTAGCGGTGTTTATGGCTCTTGAATT
Source organism: Diachasma alloeum (assembly GCF_001412515.2). Lineage (NCBI taxonomy): Eukaryota > Metazoa > Arthropoda > Insecta > Hymenoptera > Braconidae > Diachasma > Diachasma alloeum. The sequence goes on from NW_021680505.1 coordinate 704,339, forward strand.
TTTAGTTTTGAGACTTTTAAAGGGGTTTTCTCCTATTTTTTAATTTATTTAGCAAGTGAAAATTTTTCATTTCTTTTAGATTTTAAATTTTTTTGCAAAATCTCAATTTTTTTAAACTGAAAAAAAAAATCAAAATATCTTTTGTTTTTTTCAATTTTAAAATTCCTGAAATTATGGATTTTTTTTTAAACACACATTTTTCTGTTTTTTTTCAAATATGGGATTTTTTTGGTGTTTTCATTTGTATGGATTCTAGCATTTTTCATTTTTTTTAAATCTGTAATTTCTAAAAAATTTATAAAATTTTCATATTTTTTCATTATTTTTACCTTCGTAAAAAAATTCCACTAATTAAACTAATCAGAACTAATCTGAGACGTATTTCTGGCTTTTGAGCTTTAACCTTTGAGATTTTTAAAGGGGTTTTCTCCTATTTTTCATTCAATTTGGCAATTGTAAATTTTCATTGTTGCAAAATCTCCATTTCCTTAAAACTGAGAGAAAAATCAAGATATTTTCATGGATGTATTACACCCTTTTCGCCAAAATTCATGTTTTTTTAATTTTTCCGGTAAATTATTGATCGGATTGACGTGAACAAATACCCCGCTTTTGCGTTTTATCATTACTTAAGAAATTTCATGATGGTGCAATCATTTTCCTGCCTTTTCTCTAAAACTTCGGAAATTCAGAAAACTTTGGAAAAAATGCAGGAAAATTATTGCACTATCATGAAACTTCGTGAGTCAGTCAATAATGATAGAACGCAAAAACGGTATATTATTTCGCGTCAATTTGATCCATAATTTGCCAGAAAAATGAAAAAAAAAAACGTGAATTTTGGCCGAAAGGATGTAGTACATCCTTAATTTTCTTTCAATTAAAAAAATTTTTTTTTTGTTGAAAATCCAGAGTTTCTCAAGAATTTATAGAATTTGAATTTGAATTTTAATTCAGTCCAATATTCATTATTTTGACCTTCGCAAAAAAATTGAAAAAATCAAATATTCCAAATCTTTTCTATAAAAAAATTGTTGATAAATATACAGAAAGCGAAAGCCTTCGCCCACGAAATTACGTCGGGAGAAGGAGGAGGCGTTCAAATTAAACTGTTACACAACCCTTCGGAAAAGCCGAGAGCAATTCCGCCGGAATCTGGTGAGAATGATCCTCGAACAAGAATTGGAGGAAGATCCCGGCTCGGATATCGATGAGTACAGAATAACTCACGCCGAGGACACAGAGGACCTCCTGAAATACTATTATTACATTATGCTGGGGATTGATGACGTCCATGTAGCACCTATAGATTCGGATTTGCTCGAGAAGATTCTTAATCTCGTGCCTGTGAGGTGGAAGTCTCGCTTCAAAAATACCCTGTCTGGGGTTATTGATGATGCGAGGGAGGATTATGCTATGAGCTTGAAGAAATCTATTGTGGATTTTGTGCTGCAGGATCCGTTGGAAGATGGGATGAAGTATCAAGATAAACAGGTATTACAGTCCGAATAATTATTAATAATTGACCGATGTCATCAGATGACAAGATCATTTGGGATAATGTAAAAAAATTATTTTTGAAGATGTATAAATTCTCTAGTGTGTCTCAGAGTCTTCCCTCCGTTTCGAGATATTCTCCAAAAACTAAAATCTAAAATTGTAAAATCAGTAGCGAAGTGGTCAAAGGGTTTAAGTCAATTTAGTCTTTAGTTGAATTTTCCAGAAATATTTCCGAATTTAAGGGAGATAGTGAAATTTTCATACTAACCTTTTTTATAGAGCGAATTGAACGCTACTAAAAAGGTTATGAGAAAAATTTTGCTATGTCCCTTAGATTTCTAGATATTCATTGAAAACTGGCCAATAGCCAAAATCGACTTAAACTGTTTGACCACATCGCTACTAAAATTACCTCATCTAGTCCATCATTTTACCCCCTGCAAGCAGTCATCCAAAACCAAAAAAAAACTTAATTGAGTATAAAATGTGCTTGAATCTAGTATATTTGATTTTTGATTCGAGTATAAAATATACTGGATTCATGTATATTATTCTTAATTCGAGTGTAAAATAGCCTTGATTTGAGTATATTTTATACTCAATTGGGAGATGGGTATTTCAATTCGAAGATGATTATTTTGTATTACGCCGGGTTGTGGCAAACCCTTTCAAGTGTAATATAAAGATCAGGCACAAAGTGTCAAAATATAAGGGTCAAAAAGTGGAGGTTAAAAAATGAGGGTCAAAACATTAGGGTGACAATATTAAAGTAAAAAAAGTGGGTGTCAAACAATGAGGGTCTAAATATAAGTCATATATTATGATCACCGCTTTTAGCCCTTATATGACTCTTATTGCTTGGCTGTGACATCCACTTTTTTTACTTCTATATTCTGACCATCATTCCTTCACCTTTACATTCAGGCCCTCAGTTTTTTATTCTAATAATATTCCGACACTCATTTTTTAACCTATCCTTTTTTACCTTTATATTCTCACACTTAGTGCCTGACCCATATATTAGACTTGAAAGCTTGGATCAACCCGGTCTAATACGAAATAATCATCTTCGAATTGAAACATCCATTCCCCATTCGAGTATAAAATATACTTGAATCAAATATATTTTATTCTTGAATCAGGTTTGTGCATATACCTGATCCTGGTATAAAATATACTCAACTCAAGTATATTTTTTTTCTCCGTGAATGATACATATACCCATTAAAAAACGATAAATCATATTGATGTGTAAACATCTTGCCTCTCGTTGTCGAAATTTTGTGGTAGAGTAATCCCTGAAAAATCTCATGTCACAAAAAACCCAACGGAAGTTGCGCAGTCGACCACTGCGCTTGGAGGGAATACGATGCCCACAGTCATGTGTCATGTGCTACGGATATACTATCGAGTAAAGGTGCTCTCGCTGTCGCTACAATGCCCCACTGTCAATTTAAATATCTCGAAAACTATTGAGAAGTTATCGACACAGCCAGTGTGACGAATGTAGGGAATTTCACAACAAATAAAATGGTTTTCAATTCACATCTCTGCGAATCGTGGCTCTCAGAATGTGGACATTTGTGGATAGGAGCACCCCACGGTCCGTGCGCTCCCTGATGATACCTCAAATGATAATACCCCGAGAATCGTGAGTCGTAAAGACATGAGTAAAAAGCCACTTTATTCATCATAAAAATTCAACGATGATTTTTAGTAATCCTCACGAATATATTATCGATCGCATTTTTTCTGCATAAAATTACTATAATTAAAATTCATAAAAAATACACCGTCACTCTAATCGAAAAAAAAACGATTTTCTCCAGGAAATGACAAAAGAAAGGTACGAAATCAAGAATTTCCCCCCAGCATTCTCAGTCAGATACAAGAGATCCAGACTAAAATTGCAGAAAATTTTATACCTCTATCATCCTTGCATGAGAAAGGCTCTAGACCTGTGGTATCAGGACTTTAGGTGAGTAGCCCGCCATGAAAAATTATACCGCAATTTTTCCTCTCAACGACCCACCTACACTGAGACAAAAAAATATTTGTGTTCATTAAAATCAATTTCTGCCGAATGTTTGACACGAAAATTTGAATGGGGATTCCATAGGGAAATTCTGGGCATTTGGTTATTTCAAGAATACTTGATTGACGCGAATAATTTTTTCCTCAATGATTGATTAGTTGCGTGAATGGATTTACTGTTTAAGAACCCTGAGATTGATCGACAAAACCGAACTGCTAGCCTCTGACAAGCCCTACGACCTCTCGGCCTTCGAGTCTACATTCAATTCGATGGTGAAAAGGACTATAAGTACATTGTGTAAAGTCTGGCTGCCGAAACTAACGAACATCGTTACAGTGGTAGGTAAGAATCCGTTTTTCCTCTGAATGTAGAATTGGATATTTGAAATTTATCATTGAGAGGAAGATCAATTAAAGTAGTATGAACAGAACTGATATTTTGAAGATTCCTAGCATCATGTTGATGTGCTTCCATTGGTAGTGAGAGGGACATAGATTCGAATGTACACTGTTAAAAAAATTTGGCTGAATATTCCGGAAAAGGATGTTGAATTCGATTTAAGGGTAAAAATTCAATGGAATTTCAAGTTTCTCTAAAAATTCAACTCAAGTCCCAATTTTTTCTGGCAGGAAGATGAAAATTCAACAATTTAAACGAATTTTCAAGTGGAAATGGATATTCACCGCCCAATTCCCTTGGATTTTCAGGGAATTCTTTTAAAATGGATTTGGAATTCCCTTGGAATTTCAGGAATTTTTAAAGAAATTCTCTGGAAAGTCAAAGGAATCTGGAATGCATGGAGAAATTTCTCTGAATTTTCCTGATTTTTCATTATTTTTTCCAGAATAATTAAACTGGAATTCATAGTTCCCACGGATTTTTCCATTAAATTATGAATTTTCACTGTAATTTTACTTGTTGGATATTTTCACGACCATTACAGGAAATTTCAGTGGAAAATTTTTAATCCCTCCAGTACGGCGTACTACCGACTGACGTTTGTATAACCTGACGTCAGATAACCCCTTTCCGTGTTTAAAATTGGGACTGGTTCTTCTTCTTCTGTTCAATATGGTTATATTCTCTATGGTAGAGGCAAGTACCATTTCTCCTCCAGATTTATTTAATGTTTATATCCAATAGAGGGCGTAACAATATATCTTAGTTTCAAATATTCTAAAGTCGTGTTATTCTGATTCCCTTTTCTTTTTCTGGCTCGTCATGAATTCTCTCAGAATGATGTAAACATTGTGGTGCGTCTTGACCTTCGATGTTCTTTGTTTTGAATACCAATTTTATTCCTGAGGAATTTCATTATATGACCTCATCATGTGTAACTCAATCCAGAAGATTGCCGCTATAACACAATTTCTCGATACAGTTCAATGTCAGCACATCAGAAATTCACTTCACAATCACTTTTGTTTCAAAAAATTAATTACCTTCAAAATTAAGTCCTCTGTTAACTTATCTCAAAATTAATATTCAATTCGGACCGCTAATCAACTTTGATCGGATGTTCGAATAATTAATCTGGTTGGGAGTTCGCTGGTGGTCTCTAGGACCACTATTAATTATTGGAGCGTCAAAATTAATGATGGAGAAAGAATGAGAAAAAGAAAAGAAAGAAAATTAAAGAATAGATGTTAGAAATAATATTTTTCCGGCCTGTTGCGATGGGGGTTTTTACTCGCCTACGGCTCGGAGGCCAACGCCACACGAGTAAAAAAACCCGATCGCAACAGCCCAGGAACAATATTTTTCTGTAGTGATTTCCAAGTTTTCGAGTTTGGGAAGTATGTAATACCAATTCCCAGACGAGAAATCGTGAAAAGCAGTGCAGAAAAGCATATTTCAGATGTTGGGATAGATATCCTTTGGAACGGAACAGACGAGCGACTGTCCCTCTTGACGACTCCCAGCGAACTCAATTGAGACTGGTTCGCGGTATGGGCCAGTCAGGAATAATCGGGTAAGGTCGGGTTTAGAGTTGGAGAGGCCATTGGGGTCGACCGGCCCTCGGGGAGTACGGATTCATCAGGGATAGGGTTCACATCGGTTTTCGGAGAACACGTATCGGTATCAATTCATCACGTATAGGGTGTACATCTCGGTATTCACGGTCATCGCTATAAAATTATATCATTCATCAATCGTCATTATCTCGGTTATTTTATCTTCCATTTCTCGGGTCAAATAATGAGTTATCTCTTAACTGGAAAATAATCAGTGTCATTTGTGGACAATTATCGAGTAACATTTATGATGTAAATAGTGTAAATGTCTTTAATTGGTGACACTAGATAGATTGAATACTTAAATCTCTGGTTTATTTCACATCCCGGCTCAATCACCCGAGTCGAGGATTTGGTTCTGATTGGACGTACACAGGTCTTTCAAGATCTCTCCAAACCTAGATGGACCTGGTAAGTCCTAATCAGTTCTGCGACGTACTTTTCCAGAGACCTTTCGAATCCTCAGTTCTTTTCGGTCCTGAGAAGTCCTCCTCGATGCTACCGAGAACACGTGATTTTACGAGCGGGTGAAGGGGAAGGCATGTATGCGGAGGGTTGAAATTTGTAGTCAACGAGGAGACAGGGTTGCAGAATATATTTTAGCCACCCTCATCTCCCCGTTTGCAGGCGGTGTTTAAATAAAAATTGTGAACGTTGATTCTGTATTTATTGAACCCCTGATGCCAATGAAACCCTCGGAGGTGACAGAAAAGGGGAAAAAATTTTTTTCATTTTCACGTGGGTCAAGGGTGAACGTCGATTTTCGCCAAAATTGAATTTTTTCGCCAAGTGAAAGTTGATTCTGTATTTTCTAAAAATTCTGATGCCAATGAAACCCCCGAAGGCGCGACAAAAGTCGAAATAAAATTTTTTTTTTACCCCGAGCCAAAGAGTTAGATTTTCTGTTTTTCTAGTGTGACGAACCTTTTGGCTCAAGAAATTGTTTAAATTTTTCCTTTGTGCTCCGGTGCTTCAGTTGCCAGGGTTTATATGAAGGAAGTTAATTCAAAACGCCGTTCGTCCAGTAAATTATCTCCAAATTTCAAATTTGTCCCAGTTGTCCCGTTTTACCAGCTTTTACAATTTATTACCAGATTTTTCCAGACTTACCAAATTTCTACCTAGATTTCCCAGATACCAGATTTCCACGAATTTACCAGATTTACTTTACGAATTTAATTGTTAGTTATTCTGCCAATTCAGTATAAAGTATCAGTCCCCCAGATACCAGATTTATCCCAGAGAGTTTAATTACCAGATTTTGGACTGAACGTTACACATTTACTTGACCCAAATAAACCAAACAATTCCCAGATAATTACATGAGATACTTTTGCTCAATTTCTCTCATGAATTATTTTACCAGACACATGATTCTAAATTCTATTAATCATGGAAACGAATCCCTCAGTTTTGGCCGATTCATGTAGCCTTGAGCGCATCATAGGAATTATAGTTTCCATTACCAGCTTTATTAACAAAATAATAATTCATACTTCAAATTAACAATTACACAGACATCAAGCAATACCCACAGAATCTTCTCGTTGATACTCAGTTTCAGATTAGTATAAGCCATATCAAATATCAATTTCCAAGTAATTAACCAGTAACTCTAATTATACATTCCCGATTCAGATTTCGGATTTAAAATCCGCCTATATAGTACAGCCCACAAAATAACCCTCTGCATACCAGCCGTCGGTAATCCAGAACAATGTAAGACCCAATTTCAAGATGGCTGAGTCGGAGAATGAACGTCATTTCCTCCTCGAGATATTTCGCGAAAGAAAGAATTTCCCACCCAAGAGAATAATTTCTCCCTCCGCGAACGTTCCACCCCGCGTGGCTCTACCACGACAGTTTTATCCGTCGCTGTCAAGGGCTCGACCACAGCTCGCTTTTAGTCAAAGACTAATTAAGCTGGCTGCTGACAAAAATTAACTAAATGGCTCGACCACAGCACACAAGTAGCAAAATGCTAATTTAGTAGCTGCTGACAATTTGACTCTACCACAGCTCGCGATAGTCAGAGACTAGTGTCGCTGGCTGCTGTCAATGGCTCGACCACAGCTCGCTAGTAACTAAAAGTTAATATAGCTGGCTGCTGACAATTGGTTACTTTTCTCTCCTCCGGCGAGGATCGTAGGTGAACCCGGGTGAGGCTTTCCTGATCGCCCCACCACACCTGCGTACCGAACTGAGCTGCTGCCCGAAACTTAATACCTTCAAAGGGCTATTTGACTCGTAGAAATAATGCGCCACCTAGGTCGGTCGCGGAACTACCATATTTCAAAATATTCCCCGGGAGTCGATAGCCCACTCAACCACCTTTACATTCACATTTCTAAATTCCATATAATTCTCATTAAATTCACAAAATAAAAATACCCTCAATAATTCACAAAACTTCCAAAATACAAAATCATAAAATCATGAATCTCTCAATTGTGAGAATCCTCACAG